>NC_091745.1:61961827-62006827 GCF_043380555.1 Nothobranchius furzeri | reverse complement strand
GAATGTGTGTGTGAATGGGTGAATGACTGATTGTGTTGTAAAGCGCCTTGAGGGGTTCCAGGACTCTAGAAGGCGCTATATCAAATACAGGTGCAGAATATTAGTTTTTTATTTTATTTTTACCTTTCCTTAAGTCAAGCACGCGCACACACGCACACACACACAGACACACACACACACACACACATTGAAACTAAAAGCAAAGATGAACTGTGTCCTCAGGTATTCAGAGAGGACAGCATCATCTCTGGATATCGTCACCCTCAGAGCTCCGCGCTGGACTGCATCCTCAGCAGCTTCCACATGAATAACGAAACCATCAACATCTGGACCCACTTCCTGCCAACATGGTGGGTGAAAAATCACCAATTGTCCGTTACTTTAATCAGCTTTTTTGTTCACAGGGATGTTGAATTGGAGTTTTAAACACAGGTGTACCCTAAAGACCAAGTTCACTGGGAAACAGTTTTTTTTTTCTGGTTATTTTGAAAGCATGGTCTGTCACTCTGAGTTTCACATGCATGCTGAGCTTGAATGTACCCCTATTTCCTCCACAGTAACAATAGACGGGGAAAGGTTTGGGTCAGAAAAACCACTCAGATCTGCGTCACTCTGAAAAGTAGCATTCATGGACAAAACAAACAAAATCAGTGGTAGAGTCACGTTACTGTTAGCCAATCAGAGGCAAGATGTCCAGGTATCAGGAAATAATAATGAGTAAGACTAAATCCTCCTGTTGTCTGCTCCCCTCAGCTCTGGCTAAATTCTACTCCCTGAAACAGGAGCACTGGAGCTTTTTCCCACAGAGATCGACTCACAAGGCATTCATTTACACTACCTTGGTCTTGGAGAGCCACTATCAAGCATGTTTTAGAAGTTACCCTTCTTCAACACACCTGGTTTTAATCTATAGAGCCCGATGAGCTGCTGAACAAGTGAATCAACTGTGTTGAAGCAGGAAAAAACTAAATCATGCTGGATTGTGGCTCTCCAGGACCAAGGTTCCCTACCCCTGCACTACAGACCACTGCTAATGTATTGTAAAAGTGAGTGAACTTGGTCTTTAACCTGAAGTTGTCAACATTATGAGACAGGATCCATAAATCTGGACAGACACAAGCTTTCTGTGTTATTGAAAACTTCTGTTTCAGGTATTTTTTGTGGCGTTTCTGCGCTCTCTGCACCACCATGAACTTCCTGAACGACAGCTACGCCTGGCCCCTGCTGGTGTACATGCTGCTCATCTGTATTTACCCCTTCACCTCCAGCTGTGCACACACCTTCAGCACCATGTCCCCAGAATCCCGCCACATCTGCTACTTCTTTGACTACGGAGCCCTCAGCCTCTACAGCCTCGGTAGGACACCACTCTGATGGGTTTCAATCACAGCATTCATACATCTAGTATCTTGCTGGGTTTCAACTGATAGCAACTTGTTGGAGTCAAAAAAAAAAGGCAAATTCTTCATTTAATTTTTGAAAATATTAAAGGAGTCATCACCTGTTACTACCGTGTGTATCTACATCATATTATAGTCTTTCAGGCCATACAAATAATTTTTATTGGAAAAATAAATGAAAAAGTGCTTTTCGGACACTTTTTAGTAAAGGACATGTTTTCTCGCAAGAACACACGCGGCATTTCGGCTGTGCCGGGCACGTCATTTGGAGTCGTAGGATGTCCAAGGAAGATCCTGTCTTTCTCGCCTCTGATTGGCTAGAAGGGCTCTACTACGATTGACTATTTGATTTCGCAGCACACCGGAGTCGTCCCTTGCAAAGTGCAGACTGCTCTCCTGCCACCGCCACCCACAGAAAGCTGATTTGGGGAGTTTTGTAAAGAAACTGAACTTAGCATGACGAGAAAGATGGGACCTTCCTTGGACATTCTACGATTCCAAATGGCATGGTTGAAAAATAGTTCCAAAATGAAAGTCGAGCCAACGTCTTTTCTGGCCGTGGTATACGGCTATCGGTATCGGTAAAAGTTAACCAATACCAGGAACTGATACCAATGCAGTTGCCTGAAAGTGGATTCACTGTAACTTGGCCTTTCTGTTCACCTAATATTTTAGTTTTGTGATCATTTCTATTAATATATATATTTTTTTTTATCTACCTCACAGTCTTTTCTTGTTGAAAACAGAGAAGAAAATAAAACCTGTTTTCCAATTCATTGCATTTTTTTGTGTGGCCGAAGTATTGGTAATTGGCGAGTACTCAGATCCGAGTATCTGTATCGTATCGGTTTGGGGAAAAAAGTTGTGTCGGTGCATCCCTAGTTTCTGATTTACATATCAGAGTAAACATGATGATGTTCTGCATCAGTTAGTAGAAATATGGATGAATATGATTACCTGCTGATGAAACAAAAATCAGTTTTGTTAAAAAAAAAAGGTTGTTCCCACCTCCATGCTTCCCTTTCCTGTTTGCATTTTAATTAGCTATAAAGATTATTTGTGCAGAAATGTGAACAGATTTGAGCACATTTTGCACTTCCTTACAAAATGCCACATTTTCTTTATACATCTTATTCTACTTTCTGATTTTATTTTCCAAACTGTAAAATTTGCAACTTAGTCTGCAAAGAGAAAAGTAATCTGGAAGAAATAATGTTTTCATATACAGACACTAAATAAACAGAATTTGTTATGGAATTAAACATTTTTTATACATTGGCACCCCCTTGTGGCATTGAGAAGAAAAACAAAGATTAGAGGCCATTTAAATATTTTTATCTCTGATGTTTTGATTATTAAATTTTTTTATAACTAAGTAGAGATGAAAATTTCAGTTGTGTTGTCTTTTGAGAGAAAAATAATATAAAACTATTTTATACTCATTAACTGATCAGAAAGCCCCTGGCTGCCAGTGTTTTTAAGCATTTGTATGATCATGTCAACATCAATGCTACAAAAGGAGTAGACTCACTTCTTACATCAGGACGAATCCTTTGTGACCTGCAGAAGCTTTTCAGGTTTTCGCTTCGCTTTTTTCAGAGCTGCGTCCCAAAATGATCTCACAATTCACGGATTTTCTGCTTCATGATCATGTGACGTGTGACACACGGGTGAAGATCAGCTTTGCACGACTTTAGTCGCCAATGGCAGTGAATGAGTTAAAACTTGTGAGGGTATCATAAATTATTTTGCTGAATTAGTGGTTAAATAATAATAAATAGAAAATATTTCTTATGGAATTTAATCAGTAGATGAATGACTAATGGAAGTTTCCCCTTTTACTTTTTATATGCTATATATGTATTTTAATAGATAACACCTCCTCCCTTAAGTCAGTTATCTTCTGCTGCTACATTGTAAAATTAAAAGCGTTAATGACCATCATAAATTTATGCAGAAAGCTGAACTAAAAAGCTGGATTTAAATGATTAAAATATAATCAGTACTCAATGCAAAAAACAACAACAACAACAACGGATGCCTTAACTAAAGGAAATTACCTTGTTGGCACTTTAGGCTCTTATTTACCACCAGATTGTCACAGAATTAGTTCCCATTTCAGTAAACTGAATAACTGAAGAGATTTTAGCAAGTAAATGGGGTTTTAGCATCAATAGACTGTACACAGCATAAGAATGTGACCATTTAATGTCATCTTAAATCATAACAGATAAAATAAGTGAAATATAACCAGATGCAGACATGCTGACGACTGTTAGTTGGTGTTTGCGTGCAGGTTGTGCCATCAGCTATGGATACTACGTGATGCCAGACTGCTGGTTGAACACTTGGCTCCATCAGTACTTTGTTCTTATTGCCATTGGGAACACTTTGTTCTGCACCAGCATGTCTTGTTATTCCAGGTAAGAAACTCCTCAATCCTCCCAATAAAAAACCAGCTCTCCCACTTTGTGCAGCTGTAGAGACACGGGAGAGGGCTGTGGAGTTCAAACTGTTGACATTTGTGTAAGACTTTAAAAAAAGGGGAATCAGAAACAGGAAATTTATTTTTTTGTTTTTTTCTGCACAGATTCGTAGAGCTGCAGTTCCCCAAGAGAAGTAAAGCCCTTCGAACGGGCGCGTTTGTCGTCCCGTTCATATTTGACACAGTTCCTTTGTTTTACAGGGTGAGTCCTCATAAAGACACCTTTCTTGTTGGTTTTATTCATTTTAAATTCTTGATTATGTAATGTGTTCAGACCTGATTAGAGTCTATTAACTCAAGAATCTGGCTTACTGTTCTAATCTAACAAAACTATTTGGTGCCATTGATTAACTTCAGAGAGGATTGGTTGTTTTATGTAAGAAGGCTTTTCTGAATTAAATGACAGGTAAATAGTTTTTTTTAACGTGTGTGTGTTTAGATACTTCTGTGTTTTTGGGGAGGCTGCAGCTCCAGCGACGCCCTGTCCAACCACTGCTACCACCTTTTTTTCGCCTTTCTCACTGGTTTCCTGTTTACCGCCCACCTACCGGAGAGGCTGGCCCCTGGGCGTTTCGACTACATCGGTATGTCCCATCAGGTCGTGTTTTAATGCTGGCTGCACAGAAAAGATGCCCCAAAACTGTTTCTGATGTGCAGTTGCTGTTCATATTTATTCTTTTACCTAGTGGCACCATCTAGTGGCTGATAAGCGTATCACATCATGGCCAACTTTCATTTCTGTATTTAAGGCCGAAACAACGCCTCTCATTCATGAACGTGCTCCTCTAGCCAACAAAACTGAGCTAAAACACATTGTTTTACCATTATTACTATCATGTTATGTTGTGTTTTCATATATTTAGATTTTAAAGACTTGTTCATGAGAAAGTTGCCAACTCTGCATTAACTGAGGTATTTCCTTAAAAACTCGAGCCCGCTCTGTGATTAACGTCTGTGTGTAAGCAGTAGTCTAACGCTATGCTTTCGTTCTTTTTTAAACACAGAAACAGTTTTGTTTACCTGTTTGTAGCTACGGTTTCGCCGACAGCTGCCGGCTTCTTCAGGCTGCCGGCTTCTTCAGGCTGACGCCAGCCTGAAGAAGCCGGCAGCTGTCGGCGAAACCGTAGCTACAAACAGGTAAACAAAACTGTTTCTGTGTTTAAAAAAGAACGAAAGCATGGATTTACAAAGACACAGCAAGAACACACCTAAGTAGTCTAACGCTATTGGTTAGTGCTGACCGGCATTCAGTTCATAACAAAAAACAAGAAGAAGATGTATTTCCCACTTCATATTACAGTATTTAAGATAATAACTTTTATGGATTTCTGAAAAAATCTTACATAATTCCTGAAGGGGAAAATCTCAGCAGCTTTAATGAGACAATGTGTAGTTTTTACCATTAATCTCTGGAAATATCCATCACAATGTTGTTGAAAATTAATTAAATGACACCCTGTTGTTGAAAAATATTGGCGGCTTCGTAACATATAACCATAAAAATCAGGTCTAAAATACATGGGAGCGGGTGTAAGTCTCTGGGCGACGCCATATTTGATGCCATGTTTCCTTTTACGGGAGCCCATGAGGACAAAATGCTTTTACTGATTTGTAACAAACGGTTACAAAACTTTCATCATTCTTAAAAGTTTCTGTTTTACACATTTACCTCTTCACTTGTTACCAGTGAGGAGCTAAAGTTGACTCTCCCCAGGGCTTTTTGACCCTAATGGGCATCCATTGGTAAGGTCTTTCTCCAGTACAAAAATACAGCTTGTTTGCAACGATTTAGGTATCTACTGCCCCCTATCGCCAGGAAAAATGCACACCGTCACTTTAACACTTCAAAGCCTGATAAAATAACAAATGGAAATTATTTTTTCTAAAAATGTATCTATTTATAGGCTAATGGTGATAAAATGATTATGAAGTTATTTGAAACATTTTGCATTAAATCACACATTGGATTCATGGGGGAGTTTTAAAAAAGTGTAACGTCTGCAAAGATTTTCTACTTCGCAGGACCTCGCTACCAAGGACTATCGGTGCCACGTTGGTTAGGAACAAAAGGAAACTGAGTTTGTGTTGAGGAAAAAATGTTGGAAAAATGGTTACATTGTGACAAAAACTCGAGGGTTATTCATTGATTAATGCTCTTACACTTAGAGCAGGCCCTAATAATACCTAAGTAATTTTCTGTTGATAACCAGATCAGAACATTCCAGTCTTTTACACAGTGCTGTAATCAAACAGGATTTTAATACTCCATAAGTTACTAAATCAGCATTTCAAACAAAATAAACGTATAATTAATGAGAAATTTTATGTTAAGTCTGGTGAGGTTTCATCACTCGACAATAAAACAGTCACTTAAACAGAAAAGCTGTGAAATGTTTTACTTCTTTCATATTTTCATTGCATTAAACCTAGAGAAATAAAGAAAAGTGTTTCAGATGATTTCAGGGATATTGTTCTCATACAGGAGATCTTTTTTCATTAGGGTGGTCCTGCTGAACTTTTGGCATAAAATCAATCATTCCAACATCAAACAGCCTTTCGATCCAAACTTTCAGACTTCTGTCCTACCAGTTTGTTGTCTTTGCTCCTGTTTTCACTAAGCTTTCTCCAAACCCAAGAGAGTCACGCACGAAGCAGTGTTGCTTTTGGCGGCCATCTTTGTTTTAAAAGAAAATGCGTTTTTAGTTTTTGTTAGTTTTAGGAAAATTAAACTAAAAATGTTTTAGTCAACAAAGATTTTGGTTTATAGTTTTGCAAACAAGTAAAATGGAGAATTAGTCTTTAACAAACTCATTTGCATAAATAACTCAAGTTCTGCACTTGAGCACAAAAAGGGAAGTAAATACATTCTCACTCGGGTTGTGTCCTGTATCTGCATCTGCAGCGGCGATTAAATGACGATAAACATTTAGATGACTCGCTGTTAGGAACCAAGGAGCAGAGAAAATAAATAACACACTGAAATATTCATCTTAAACATGCACAGATTAAATGTGCTAAAAACAGTGTTTTCTTTCACTTTTCTGCCTAAAAGCATCAGACTTTCAGGAAACACACAAATACAATACGTGTAAATAATATGAATATATTCAAAAGTAGCCTCATGATCGCTGTTTACTTCCTCAAGCGGCTTTGTTGAGCCATGCGCGTTCTCGCAGCAGAGGATCGGGACGTGAGAGGCCCAGTCCCAATAATCGCATACCACCCTACTGTCCTCATGGAAAGCATCTTTCCAACAGCGAATCTTCGTATAGTAATCTGCCCAGCCCCAAAAAAGTCGCCACCGTAAAAAATGTCACACTCTAATATTTCATTGGACCGCCTTTAGCTTTGATTACAGCACACATTCGCTGTGGCGCTGTTTCAATACGCTTCTGCAGTGTCACAAGATTTATTTCCATCCAGTGTTGCATGTTGGTGGGAGAGTCTGACCGCTGCACAAAGCCTTCTCTAGCACATCCCAATGATTCTCAATGGTGTTAAGGTCTGGACTCTGTGGGGGCCAATCCATGTGTGAAAATGATGTCTCATGCTCCCTGAACCACTCTTTCACTATTTGAGCCCGATGAATCCTGACATTGTCATCTTGGAATACGCCCGTGCCATCAGGAAAGATGGAATAACCTGGTCATTCAGTATATTCAGGTGGTCAGCTGACCTTGTTCTTGGAGCACATCCTGTTGCCGAACCTAGACCTGACCAACTGCAGCAACCCCAGATCATAGCCCTGCCCCCACAGGCTTGTACAGTAGGCACTAGGCATGATGGGTGCATCACTTCATCTGCCTCTTTTCTTACCCTGATGCACCATCACTCTGGGACAGGGCCAGTCTGGACTCATCAGACCAGTTTTAATGATGCTTTGGGCAGTTCTTAACCCAGTTTTAGTCGTTTCTGCAATCTCCTTAGATGTTTCCTCAGCTTGATGCATGCCAATGATCTGACCCTTCTCACACAGACCAACATCTTTTCCACAACCACCAGACGTGTCTTTCCGTGAGATTGTTTAAGAAATGAGAAGCAAGTCATTGCACCAGTTGGGGTTAAATAACTTGTTGCAGCTGAAAAATGCAGTAATTATCCCATAGGAGGCTTGTACCTGTTTGCTGAGTTAAATCCAGGTGGAGACTTTTTTTGGGATGGACTGTGTATGCGTACAATAATAAATACTCAATGTTTTGATAATTATACTAGAAAATACTTTTACTTTTTACTTTTCATGTTCAACCTGCAAGAAGTCAGAGTGACCGATTATAATCAGAAATAATCACTAGGGGTTTTCAGTGTTCCACTACTTATCCATTAGATATTTATGCATCTACTATAAGCAGAACTCAGACATTTCTCATTTTCATCCTTCATCTCAAACCTTTTATTAAAAACAACTTTCACCTCATAAAAAATGTTTCTGTTGTTGAGGACTTGCAGAATCTAGGATTGTTTTGGTCGTTTTTATAAGTTAATTTCCTTCTATCTTAAAAAGGAACTAGAAAGGAGACCTCAAATTCTTTAATTCGGGCCTTTTTGGTTCTCCTTTACATTTCATTAAAAAAATGCTCATGATGAATCCTGTTTTTCCTCTCTTTAGGCCATAGCCATCAGCTCTTTCACGTCAGCGCCGTGGTGGGAACCCACTTCCAGATGGAAGGCATCATAGCGGACATGTTGTCGCGGAGGGCGTGGCTCCAGACCCACGGGCTGATGCCATCCTTCTTTGGGACCATCGGGGCACTCGTCGTCAGCCTCGCTCTCAACTTGGGCCTCATCGGCCTTTTCAGCGTGCCGCTGCTACCGAACGCTCTCCAAGCCTCAGGCCAGCAGCAGACCTCAACTTGCGACAGCAAGGAGCAGTAAGGGAGCACCCCCCCAAAAAATCACTTTCCAAAGGAAAGGTTTTCTGTTTGTCAGCTCGAAGTAGTGCTGGTTTAACAATTGTTCTCATTCGGAAGAGTTTGTATTCCATTTTCTAACATTGTTCCGCCGCTCCGGGGTTTGTGTGAAAACTCGGAGGCTGAGGACCCAGACAGGTTAGCTACGTTTTTACGTTTGGGTTGAAGGAAGCTTCCTGTCATGAAGCTAAAACCTCAGACTATTGATGATTTGTTCTAAAGTCTTTCTTCCTAACTGGACTCACCGGTCGGTCGTTGGAAAGCAGCACAGACAAATATCACCCAGCTCCACGTAAAATAATGCAGATTGGATTGGCAGCTCTTAAACATCCGCCTATTGATTCCACTCCGCGCTGACAGGAATTGATTTTCAGAACAGTATATTTTTTCTTTCTTTTTTTTTTTTTGTCTGATTGCCTGCCTCATTATGAGCCACACAATCCGCCCTCAACAGGGGAGTGGAAGAAAACGTTAGTGAGGCGGTGATTAAAAGACAGGTACCACTTTTATAACCTTAAGTTCCCATGGCAACGGTGGAGCGGCCAGGAAACTCGTTTTGAACATGAGAATCTCAACAGGCAGGAAAATTAAAGCAGAACTGGAGAAATTGGATTTTATAGACTTTTCTTTTTTTATCGGTTATACATTGGTGAGATGGGAAGAGAAGGAAAACTGGGAATAATTTAATCATAATTTAGGGTCCTGTTAACATTTATGATGTTTTTGACTCATTTACATCCATACTTTTTTGTCTTGTGTGACCTTTGTTCACATTAACCATCGGACGAGTAGTTGTATTTATCATATTTTTTATTTATTGCTCATTTTAGGTGAAGAGAAGGCGAGTTTTATATATATATATATATATATATATATATATAAATTTTTTGTATTTTATGAGACATAACCACTTAACTGCACAAAACTTCCATCTTCTAAGCTATTTTTACCTAATTGTGTTCTGTAAAACAAGTAAAAATGGCAAATATATTAAACATTCTCAAGTATTTCTATAGCAAAAACCCTTAATACTATAATAAATACAGCAAAATAGTTCATTTCTGCAAAAACCTATAAAATAAACAATAATCTACTTATTTTGAGACATTCTTAGAAACAAAAAGAAGTTAATTAGACATCAAATCTCAGACTAACTGGAACTGGAGAATTAATAGCAGCGTGTTGTAGCTGAAAGTTTCTAAAATCTTGGTTTTACTCGACAAGCAGGTTGGCATTCGTGTTAAACATACAAGCACTGTTTTCCTCCTGGAACACCAGCTTACTTGTGCACGAGCAGCTAACACACACACACACACACACGCACGCTAATCTGGTTGGTCGAGCCATTAAATCTGAGGGAAAAAGTACGTGAAAGAAAGGAAATGAGGAGTGTTTCAGGTCTGAGGCGGATGCTGAAGTGTTGGACTAATAATGAATGAACAACACACACACACACACACACGCACGCACGCACACACACACACACACACACACACACACACACACACACACACACACACACACACACACACACACACTTTTGAATTCTTATTGTTTTCTGCGTACAAACCAGAAGTAGCTTTATCCTTCAGAAGAGCATCTCTACCATCAGCTGTTATCCTCTCCATCCAAGCATTCCTCAGTTTGACCCTGCTGATTAATGGAATTCCAGCATTCCTGATGTATTTCTGGGGGACACAGCTTTTAGCATAATTTTTTTGTTGCTGCCGTTTATTCTTTCCTCCCTTGTTTGCAGCGGTTTGACAGCTCTGTCGTACCGATCTAAAATCCTCCAAACTGCATTATTTTTGACCCGAACATCAAACCTGGTAAAGCTCTTCAGACCTGGCGTCTGTTACAGAAAAACTCCTGGATTCTCAGAGAAACTCACCTTTTTGCAATAATAATATTATCATTGTTCTAGTTTTTTTTTTATTGTATTGGAGGATGTCTAATAAAGTGGAACAGAGAGTAAAGATGAGCAGGACTTAAAAAAGCAGTCTTTAGTGCCTTAATGTTTTACAAAAACCTTTTTTATGTTTGTTTAAAAAACAAAGTATTCTTAAACTGTATAAATGTTTGTTTGCTGTGTATAATTTGTAATTTGACATGTTCTACTCATTTTGTGTAATAAATTAAAGCTTTTATGAAAACAATTTGGCACAAGAAATGTTTTATTTTGTAAAGTGAAGAAGTCTGGTCCTTTAATTTTAAAATAGCTTCAGCAGAAACACAATGCAGCAACTAATAAAATACTGACATTTAATAGAATTATGGAAATGTGAAAACACCTTTATGATCATTTTTTTATTAATATCGTCATCAATAATATATTTACCATAATTATATTTATGACAACATGCATCAAAGAAATTATTCAGAACCGATTATCTCTAAAATAATAAAATAAAAATGCCAAAAAAGTGTTGTTTTGCTTTTTTGTTTAAAATTAGACAAATTTGCCATTTTCTAAATGTTTGTTTCATTATCATAAAAAGTAAAAATATCACATATTTACCAACTGTCGTTAAAAATATTAAGCCAATAAAAAATGTTTTTTTCATAAAACAACACTAAAAATTTTTGAGTTCTGTAGTTGAATAAATTAATATTGCAGTGATTTGGTTATTTTCTGTTCCGACTGCAGAACCTCGTGTGAACCTGAGCAGTGTCTATAAGTGACCAGCAGAGGGCAGTGCTTCGTAAGCAGCACCTCTTGCAACTCCTTGCTCTCGCAGGTGTGGAGATTTATCTGCAGGACAACCAGCTGCCCTGAGACCCAAAGGGTCAAAACATTTGGTAGTTTGGACACATTTATATCCATAAAGTGAACCTTTTAGCTGCTACAGAGTATGTTTTTCCCCTGTCATTTGGCATCACTGATGAGATCAAAAATGGAAAACTAAGAAAGCACGAACATCTGATTTAAAAAGCAGATTGGAATAATGATTTTGGAAATGACTATGCTCCGTGGTTGTGATGGGTATTAAAAGCTTGTTTCTTTATCAGGTTTGAGTCATTATGGTTTCTTTCTTTCCTCACTGTGAGCCTCACAAGGTGGCCGGTAAAGCACCCAGAGTGGTTTATTAATAGCAGGAGGCACAGGCCAAAATGAATATGCTCCGCCATTATCATAAAAGAAATAATTATCACAAGAAATCAATATCCTGTGTGCGTACGTTATTAGATGAGGTGAAGGACTGAAAAGGAAAGTTTCCAGCTGCAAAGCTCTAATAGGACTTTCATTTTAAAAATGGCCTCATTTCCAGCTCTTATTCTCATATTTCACATCCAAGCAGGGTGGAGCCTGGAGTGCTTATCAAAAAGGTTCATTCTGAAGCCACAAAGGGAGCCCTTAAGGATACCAGGGACAAACACTACAGAGTGTTCTAATCCTATCTGGCCTGGATCAGCTTGTAAGACACTAGAAGAAACAATCAGCCAGACACGAGTCCTCCAAGTCATTTTTTTTACCTCACCCAGTGCACCAGGGAGGTGGAGGGAGGGGAGGGGGGGATGATAGCATTACTCACAATCCATTACCACCCTCTGGAGACGCTCTGCATACAGAGTGATGGAGGGCGGGGAGGGAAGGGAAGGTGGTGAGGAAGGGTGTTTGTTTGCTGGAGGCCCGGCTGTAAGGCAATATGAAACTTGATTATTCCTTTTCAATAACCGTCTGCTGAGCAGCCCGTGGAGACGACGCAGGCTGCTGATTAGACCGTCAAAACGACACAAGGCTCTTGAATAGCTTGTTAGGACGTGCAGGTTTAAACACACAAAGCAGCAGGAGGGACTGTCCTCCAGGAAGCACGTCCAAAAGAATGTTCTTTTTTTAAATCAACTTTATTTTTTAAGGGAAGACAATATACAAAGTGCTGAATACATGAAGGTGGGTATTTTAGACAGTAGGAGAGAGTATGTACATTCATTATTTACACACAGAGGTTCTACCTGATCTTTCTCTCTAAATGTCCAGTTTCACTTTCAGTGCCATCTGCCCCCCCTCCTGGAGTCTTGCTTTAACCCATCTGTTGCCATCTCAGGCTTTCGTCCCCACCCCCACCCTGCTCCCGTACCAGATTTCACTGCAGTGCTTTGATTTCAGCACAAAAAATACGGCTAATTTGACCGAAAGCCTCTGCAGGGTGAATCTGTCCGACAGGTCCCACCTCTGCTGCTTCTGCTCATAATACATGTAAACACACAGGATTTTTATATCAGGAAACACTTTTTTATGCTTTTTTTTTCTAAAAAATAATCATATGATACAGTGGTTCTGACTCACGGAAAACAAGCTTTGATTGTGATTATCTTATTTACATTGACTAAAGGCGTCCTTCAGAGGAGAATTTGTTCCTCTGAAACACGGAGGCCGAGCGCTGTCACTCCCACTCATGCGTCCTCCCCCAGGCTGATCCCACATCAGATAAACTTTAAACACTTTAGTAAACATTTGACATTTTTTCCAGTGAATCACAGGGCAGTAAACAGGACTCAACGTTTAGCTGGAATGGGACAAAATGAAGCTCACTTGAGCAAATGAGCAAAACGGGGGGAATCATTTTGAAATAAAAAATATTTTTTTTTGTTTCAATGGATCTCTCACGCCTCTGATATCCTCCCCTCTCAACCCAGGATATCCAGATAAACAGGCGGGTTCTTGACCAGCTCCAGCAGTCGGTGGTGGATGTCCTTGATCACCATCCTCTGCTGGGGTTCCCTCTGCCAGCAACCCTGCATCAGCAGGTAGACTTCCTTGGGACAGGTGCGCGGTCTCTCCAGCTCCCGTCCCTGAGTGATGCACTCGATGGCCTGTCGGGGTGGGAATATCAAAAAATGGAAAGGATTCAGCATCATCTTCTTAAAACCAGTCAGGATTTAAAGAGAAGAAAAGAACTCATATGATTTAATTTGCTGTAGGTTTAGGGTTACTGAAGCATCCCGCCATCTGCATCTTTATCTCCATCGGTGACCACTGACATGTTCTCCAAGGCCCTGCAGCAGGAGCCCAGCTCTGTTCTTATCTATAGAACCAGTGAATTTATTGATTTTCTCACCTTCTGTGGTTAGAAAAGTAAAACCACAAAGCTCAAAGTGATCACACAGACAGATGTCAAAAAGGTGTCTCCAGAGTTGCTGTGTTCATTATTACTGTAAACACAGTAAAACTCAATTGGGAAGAACTTAATTATGGATTTGTGGACCTTTAAAGTTTTAATAATGTAAGAAAGGCAAACTTTTTTTCATGTCAGACACTCATGTTGCATTAATCTCATCACTTACCGACTGAAGTTGACATAATCAGGTTAAATCTTGCAAATGAAGGAACGGAAAGACAAAAGAACTGCCCAGGATTGTAGATCAGAATAATATTGTTTGTTTGTGCATTAAGGAGCACATTTTATGGCTGGGTGGGTTCAGTTCATGGGCAGTTTTAATATGATTTCCTGTGGGAGGACTTAGAAGAACATCAACAGCAGAACAACAACTTTTAATGTGTGAATTAAATAGAAAATCTGGCGCAATTATTTGTATTTGAGCTGCAGCAAAGCAGAAGCTGTAAGCCTCGTCCACACCAACTTCTCCAGATGTCTGCTCGCACAAGAGCACCAAATGATTAGAAACGTTAAAAATTTGTTTAGAGAATATACCTGTAAAAATAACATGAACCATCACACACTGTGAACAGACATCCCTATCATTATTATTAATAATAATAATAATAATAATTATTATTATTATTGTTAATAATAATATTTATTGTTATTATTATTATTATTATTATAAGTAATAATAACAACAATAATAATTATATTATTATTATTATTATTATTATTATTATTATTATTATTATTATTATTATTATTATTATTATTATTATAAACTGCAAAATAATGGGACACTGGTTTTATTTTGAAATGGACCTTGCTGAAACTTGTCTCACTTCCTGTCTGGGTATTGTCATTTCTTTAACTTCATGACTATTCACATGGGATGCTCAGAAAAAATAGGGAGCCTGAGTCAGGGCCATCTACTTCCGGACCATGGGTCCCCTGAAGCCAAATAAATGAATGGGAGTCTATGAGCTGATTTTATTTGACGTGTCATGGATTTCATATATGATGTCCTACATAAGCAAACCAGAAAATAACTTTTATGGCCTCACTCACTCCCTCACATTCATTTTTTGCTTTTGTTCAGGTGACCCATGAGCCATACGGATCTCCAGCCGCTGTGAATACTCCAATAGGACTCAATGATTTTTGATTTATGTGGAAGCTGTACGGAAACCAGACTGCAGCTGTTCCAGATTTGGTGTGAAAGAGGCTTTAGAAAGAGGAAAGGCCAAAAAAAAGAAAGGGCTATAAATGTTTCTGGTGCTGAAAGAGCTGTAAAAGACTATCTTTTTCCTCTGCATCTGTAGATAATACCACTAAGAATGTTTTTTTTTATTTTCATACAGACAGAAAGCTGAGTGACAAAGAATCAAATCTTCTTTCACACAGATCTCCTGATCCGAGTCCATTAGCCGCCACCTCTGGGCCAAACGAGCAACCAAAAATGCTCCAACGTTAATGTCTGCATTGACAGATTTATCTCACAGCCTTGCACCGTTTGATGAGGATGATGAGAGGATGTCTCTGTCTGAATGCTAACTGACTCAGTATTCTGCTCATGGCTGTTAACCTTTGTCTGATTAAGTGAACAGAAGTGGAGAGGCTTGTCAACAAAGCTTTTTAACACTAGGGCAGCCCGCCGGTCAGGCCCTGACTCCCAACGCCCTCCTGCTAATTCTTCTCTGCCACTCACTATTTAGGCAACATGGTAATTTCACCTGTCCCTTATGGGGCGAGACAGATTATGATAACAAGGTTACAGTTTATTGGCCTAAGGCAAAAATGAAGTTAATGAGATTAGAATTGAGTGCAATGGGAAAGTGATCCACCCTTCTTGTGGAAGCAGAGAGGTTTATGACCTGTAATAGCATTGCTGTGGTCACAATGGAGACCCACTTCTTGGTGCTTAAGCTGAAAAGCCCAGACTGGCCAGCCCTTAATTACTACAAACTTATTGATTCCTTTATAAGTGCAGAGTATGAAGGACTGCATGCTCTAATAGGTAAAACAAAACGAAATACTGAAACATTTCAGGTGAATGCCTCTGTCCTACTAGTAATCAACTCCATCCATCCATCTATTTTCATCTGCTTATCCGGAGTCGGGGGCAGTAGCCTAAGTTGAGAGGCCCAGACTTCCCTCTCCCCAGCCACTTGGGCCAGCTCCTCCGGGGAAATCCCAAGGTGTTCCCTGGCCAGGTGAGAGACATGGTCCCTCCAACGTGTCCTGGGTCTACCTTTAGGCCTCCTCCTGGTTGGATGTGCCCAGAAAACCTCACCAGGGAGGCGTCCAGGAGGCATCCTGACCAGATGCCCAAGTCACCTCAACTGGCTCCTCTCGATGTGGAGGAGCAGCGAATCTATTCTGAGTCCCTCCCGGATGACCAAGTTTTTCCACGCTATCTCTAAGGGAGAGCCCAGCCACTCTGCGGAGAAAACTCATTTCGGCCGCTTGTATCCACGATCTTGTTCTTTCTGTCACTACCTCATGACCATAGGTGAGGGTAGCAACGTAGATCGACCGATAAATCAAGAGTTTCGCCTTCTGACTCGGGTCTCTCTTCACCACGACAGACTGGTACAACACCCGCAGCCCCAATATGCCTATCGATCTCACACTCCAGTTTTCCCTCACTCGTGAACAAGACCCAGAGATACTTAAACTCCTCCAATTGGGGCAGGACCTCGTTCCTGACCCGGAGAAGGCATTCTACCCTAAACCGCTCCAGCGAAAGCTGAAGATCACATTCTGATTAAGCAAACATGACCACATCATCTGCAAAAAGCAGAGACCTGATCCTCAGGCCACCGAAACGGATCCTGTCCATAAAGGTAATGAACAGAATAAGTGACAAAGGGCAGCCTTGGTGGAGTCCAACTCTCACAGGGAACAAGCCCGACTTACTGCCAGCAATGCGACCAAGCTCTGACACCGGTCATACAGGGACCTAACAGCCCATATCAGAGGGCCTGGTACCCCATACTCCCGGAGTACACCCCCCCAAACTAGGGCCTGCACGACTTTATTTTTTTTAAAGTCGACAGTCAAGTAATGAAAGTCGAGTCGACTTCGACTAGTCGTTGATGACGTCATACGCCGGAAGCGGGGGGGGGGGGGGGGGGGGGGGGGTCGGGGGGTCGGTCGGTAGGTTCGCTGGAGTTTTTGACAATTAAAATTGTGCCCACATTTTCTAAGTTAACACATCTCTTAACAACGGTAGTTTCTGCATCCTACTTCAGTCCTCTCCCCCCTCCCCCTGCGCAGCAGCCGCAAACTCACTGATGCGCCTGCAGCCTTTCCTGCTGCTCTAAACATTAAAATAATTATTTCATTTTCTGTTCCTCACTTCTGATGACCTTCAGTGGTGTCTGTTTGTTGCAACCAGCAGGTACAAAAACGAACTTGTTTTTATTTGACTATTTTTCTGTCCTGTCTGTTTATTATCTTCCTGCATCTCCTCTCAATCCTAAAGAGAAACTGCTACCTGGGTTCATATATATTCACCTTATGAGTTACCTTTGAACTGCAGTTCTAAAAGATCTACTGACCGCAAAAACAGTGGAGTGCCGCTGCTCGCCGGCCGACTACAACGGGACCGTTTTTGCTGCGGACTTCATGCCGGAGCGGAGCGGGGTGGAGATAGTGGAATCTTGGGGGTGCGTCACCGGAGAACAAAACAGGTGAAGAGCCTCGCTCCGCAGCAGCGAAACGCATCAGGCACAAATAACAGACAGAAAACATGAAAGGAAATGAGCCGACATGAACGATCGCGTGTTTAATTTGTTTTTGAGGTGGTGACACCTGATTTGGCGGTGCTCAGGACGCAATGTCTGGAGCGTGTCAACGATCAGAGTTTTGCATGCACAAACTGGTTAAGATTAGGATGGGGGTGAGGGGAAGGTTAAATTGCAAGAGGGAAAAGGTCACAGTTTGGTTAAATGTCCGTTTTACCGCCGGTGTCAGTACCGCACAGCACGTCGCCTCTGCCTGATCCAGACGCGCAGGGGCTCATCACCTGCTGTCTTTTCCGAGGACTGCATCTTGTCAGTCATTATCACGTGACAGCGACTAGTTGATGACAGGCATAAAAAGTCACTACAGAGCCGTGAAGTCGACTAGTCGACTAGTCGACTAGTTCGTACAACCCCTACCCCACACACAGGGCCCCCCCCGAGGGATGTGGTCAAACGCCTTCTCCAAATCTACAAAACACATGTAGACTGGTTGGGCAAATTCCCACACACCCTCCAGGATCCCCCTAAGGGTATAGAGCTGGTCCAGTGTTCCACGGCCAGGACGAAAACCACATTGCTCCTCCTGAATCTGAGGTTCAACAATCCGATGGACCCTCCTCTCCAGAACCCCTGAATAGACCTTACCATTTTCTGTTTGTCGTCTTTAAATAAGGGAACCACCACCCCGGTCTGCCAGTCCAGTGGGACTGCCCCCGATGTCCACGTAATATTGCAGAGCCGCGTCAGCCAACACAGCCCCACAACATCCAGAGCCTTAAGGAACTCCAGGCGGATCTCATCCACCCCTGGAGCCTTGCCACAGAGGAGCTTTTTAACCACCTCAGTGACCTCAGCACCAGAGATTTGAGAGCCCAACTCAAAGTTCCCAGACTATGCTTCCTCACTGGAAGACATGTCGGTGGGATTGAGGAGGTCTTCGAAGTATTCTGCCCACCGATCCACAACGTCCTAAGTAGAGGTCAGCAGCACACCGTCCCCACTATAGATAGTGTTGGTAGCATACTGCTTTCCCCCCCGAGGCTCCGGATGATGGACCAGAATCTCCTCGATGCCGTACAGAAGTCTTGCTCCATGGTCTCACCGAACTCCTCCCATGCCCGGGTTTTTGCCTCAGTGACCACCCGAGCCGCGTTCCGCTTGGACTGCCGGTACCTGTCAGCATCCTCTGGAGTCCCACAGGCCAAAAAGACCTGATAGGACTCTTTCTTCAGCTTAACGGCATCTCTAACCGCTGGTGTCCTCCAGCAGGTTCGGGGGTTGCCACCACGACAGGCACCGATGATCCTGCGACCACAGCTCTGGTCGGCCGCCTCAACAATGGAGGCACGGAACAGGGTCCATTCAGACTCAATGTCCCCCGCCTCCCCCGGAACATTTTGGAAGTTCTGTCGGAGGTGGGAATTGAAACTCCTTCTGACAGGAAACTCTGCCAGACGTTCACAGCAAACCCTCGCGATACGTTTGGGCCTGCCTGGTCTGACCGGCGTCCTCCCCCACCATCTGAGCCAACTCACCACCAGGTAGTGGTCAGTTGACAGCTCCGCCCCTCTCTTCACCAGAGTGTCCAAGAAATGCAGCCGCAGGTCCGACGAAAATACAACAAAGTCGATCATCGAGCTGCGGCCTAAGGTATCCTGGTGCCAAGAGCACATATGGACACCTTTATTTCTGAACATGGTGTTCATTATGGACAATCCATGACTAGCACCAGAAATCCAATAACAAAACACCACTCGAGTAAACAACTCTATGAATTAAAATATTAAAGTAAGAAAACTACTACAAACTGCTACAATTAACCTAAAAACTTTAGAAGAAAATTTTTAGATTTCTGATTTAGAGAGAAACAGAAGGCTGATATTTCTTTCATTGGGAAATGTACAACCAACAGAACAAGGAAATAAGAAGTAGTATCTTATGGTGCGTTTTAGCATCTTGTTGTAACGAGTTTTAGTATCTTGTTATAACGAGGTAATTATCTCATCATGACGAGTTTTAGTATCTTGTCAATTTGAGCTTTGGTATCTTGTTATAACGAGGTAGTATTTCATCATGACCAGTTTTAGTATCTTGTTATAATGAGTTTTGGTATCTCATCATAACGAGTTTTAGTTGTTACAGCTGGTGCCTTTTTGCCCTGGGGATGGGAGCCCAGGACATAAGTTGCCGTCATCTCCTACCTCTACAAAGGCACAGCAATCATGAGAGACCTCCCCTCCTCCTCCCTTGTGCCTACACAAGTCACTGGAAAACGAGGAGTAACAAACTGTGTCTGTTGTTTTCATTTTCTGTTTGTCGTCTTTTTAGCTTTATATAATTGAATCATTCGCTTTTTTCAGATAAGTCAATGTTAATTTAGCTAACTGTTGTTTAGTAACTAATTAATGTTACTTCAAAGCAACAAGCTAATTTTCTGGAAGGGGTGGAGGGGTTGTTAGTTGCTTGTTTCTTAGCCAGTTAGCATGTTATTCCACAAAAATGGCCTTGCTTCAGAGTAAAAACTATGAACCAAAAAATAAAGCATGTTCCTTGTCCATAATAACCTCTTTAAACTTAGAAGCACGTTGGAAGTAAAGCATCCTTAAGGCCTGGTTCGCACGGCAGGATTTTGTAAGTAATACATTTTTAAAACAGCAAAGAAACTGATATCACACACGGCCATTACCCAATCAGACGGGACATTTATTAAAACCTCTCAAGATCTAACGTGACTTTGGAGTAAACAAACATGGCGGGCGTGCTGATTGGCTATATTTCACATATGAAACAGAAAATTTAAACTGGGCCAAGGCAATCCAACATGTTTAACGTCATTCCTGATATGTGATCCAGGTGGTCTTGACATTTTTTTTCCAGCAGACCAGAATGCTCATAACACAGCACACATGACAAGAACATCTAAATTATGCTTAGAGTCATTAAGGTTGTAGGAGTAACATACGTATTTATTTGGGTGCTTTTAAAGCTTGATATACTACCCTACACTTTGACCAGTATGATGTGAATTTCCATTTAAATATGGAAATCCAGTCTGATTGGTCTTTGAATGTTTAACCAAAAGCTTTAGAATTCTTTGTTTATTGAGGGATTATCAGACACTTCGTATTAATTCAAGAAGAGAGTCAAGATTATTAAGAGTAAGAAATTTATTTTCTAAACAATTAAAAACATGACAACTAGGACATTTTATGTGATGAATGGATCTAAGTGGATGGAATGTGAGATGTGATGGTGTGTGAATGTGATGTTATCAGAACCTTCATATCTGAAGAAACTGAGTTCTGAGTGGGAGTGAATTTGGTCTGCATTAAACTAACAAAGTTGGCTCTTATGACACATTAGACGCAATCTGTCGAGTCTACGTACCCTGATCGGAGACCCCCGTGGTAGATCCGGAATGTGTTGAGGTCTGGGGACCCCAGAGGTACCGAAGTCCATAGAAGAAACCGCAGTGCTGACTAGACCGGTCTCGAGATGTCTCCAGGTCACGCCAGTTGTTATTTGCGTCTTAGGAATAACTCTTAAGGAGTTGAAGTTGGTTCAGCTTTATTCTGAAGGAACCGTTTGCAGTCAGTTGTAGCATGCAACAGGTTTTGACAGCTTGTCAAAGATGCGGTGGGAGCAGAGTTTCCCTCCGATGGCCAGTCAGAGTTAGGCTCAACTGAATCACTCAGGGAGTGATGCTGTTTTAAATACTGGCCATATCTTGGTTTATTGATAAATCAGAACTTGCCCTGTAAAGGGGTTTTGCCAACAAACCCAGATACACAGCTCCCTCAGATATGAAGATGCTGATTTTGTGGCTAAGAAAATATCTATGTGCAGTGACTTATATTACATTATAACTTGCGTCATTGAGATATGGTGAATGTGTCTTGTCCAGCCAGTGTGCTGATTAAATATATGGGTCATATATTTCATTTTATCCTTGTTAACCTTTCAATGTAATAATAATATTCATTTCAACTTCAGTAATTTAAGCACAGATTAATCAAAACATTTCATTAAACCATATTGTCCATTTCATTATATGATTATATGATAGTTATTCATATAACATTTGTTCATTCAACCATATTATTATTTAATGATTATTTAACTAATGAGTTGTAAAAGTTCTTCTTTCATGAGTGTTATTATTATTGTTATTTTCTAAAGGCTTTGTTTGGGAACATAGGCTGACATCTTGTTCCCCCTGAAATGTCAACAAGGACTGCAGAACCTTCTGGGCTTTAGAAGACAGGATAGAAACTCCACTCAGATAGTAGAATTAGGTCTGTAGATGATCGGATATTGTGTAAGTCAATATGTAGATGAAAACTGACCATTTCTGGATGTTACAAGGTCTAAAGATTCTCAGAATAGGAGAATCAGGTAAAAAGCAACATGATAGTCCGGCCACAGGAACCGGCCCTAAGGAAGAAATCTAGCTGTCATGTTTCTAAATCCAAACCACTTTAACACCATTTTTTCTGGATTTTGAACGCATTTTATTTTTATTTTTTTGGGAGAAAAAGTGAAGTATTGAAAAGTATTTTCTGGTATAACTAGTGTCTAGTAAACAATTACTTTTAGCACAACTGGGATGTTCTAAACGAATCAGCAACAGCTATGTGTTGGTCTCTCATAACTCATATTTCTTGTTTGTGCTGGTATGCAGCTATTCACATTTTTAGATATTTCATTTATGAGCATTTCAAGGATGAACATTTTTAGGGTAAATACCTCCAGAGATTCTGCTTCCAAGAAAAAAGTGTATTCTGTCATCTTGAGGAACATTTTTCAGAGTTTTTAGCTGCAGTCCGAACTTTTAAAAAAATTCTTAAAAAATCTGGACAAAAGAGGTTAAACTGTTTGTAAGGCAAGTTAATGATGAATAACCCAACAGTAGCTTTGTTGTTTTATTCAGATTCTAGGATTATCATGACTTGCAGACTAAATGCACCAGTGACCCAAACCCACCTCATTGTTGGACAGCTGATACCAGGGTTGTTTGCCATAGGTGAAGATTTCCCAGAGAACCACGCCAAAGCTCCAGATGTCGCTCTCTGTTGTGAACTTTCTGTACATGATGCTCTCCGGAGGCATCCACCGGATTGGTAGCATTGTGCGTCCACCCACCTGAAGGTCAAATAAAATCACGTTTGTGAAATGACACCACCTTTTTGAGATGGGGTCAACTGGTTCTCTCGAACCAGACACTTACCCGGTAGTAATCTGTGCTGTAGATGTCTCGAGACATCCCAAAGTCTCCAATCTTCACCACCAGGCCTTCTCCCACCAGGCAGTTACGGGTCGCCAGGTCGCGGTGGACGAAGTGCAGTGACGCCAGGTAAACCATGCCTGAAGCTATCTGAGCAGCGATGTGCAGCATCTGAGGTAGAGTCAGCTGACCCAACGGGGGCATCTTTGACTCCTCTAGGATTCGAGCATCAGGGCCGTGAGCTCTGGGGGAGGGGCACAGGTGATACAAATAATAAGCAACCAAAATATCTGACAAATTTTTCTATTTTATTTGAATCAGTCTGAATGAATTAAACTGTTCCTGACTGCTGTTATTTGGTCACTTCTGGTCCAGGGCAGCTGTTCAGGGTTGAGAGCCAACCATGCGCCCCAAAACACTGAAAATTAGGTCTTAAAATTATCTTCAGAAGTCAAGACATAAAAGCAAAGCTTTACTCAACATCTTAAAATATTAACCCAAATGTGTCCAAAACCTTTAGAATAATAATTTGTTTTGTCGTAATTTTATGGTTTTGGTTTATTTTCAGTTCTTCTTCGCTCTACTGCCACCCTTTTCATACACGTTACTAATAAAATGGCATGATAATTATATCTGAATGGAGAAACAAGTAACTTTTATTTGTGTAGCACACTTTTCACAGATATAAATCACAAAGTGCTTCACAGTAAAACAGAATATTATGCCATAAATTAAACAACAAGCAGGACTTTGTAAGTACCTTGAGACGACTCTTGTCAAGACCTCATCCCTTACCCGGAGAAGGCATTCTACCCTTTTCTGATTCAAGACCATGGTCTCGGATTTAGAGGAGCTGATTCTCATCCCAGCTGCTTCACACTTGGCTGTGAATCTCTCCAGCAAAAGCTGGAGATCACATTCAGATAAAGCCAACAGGACACATCATCTGCAAAAGGCAGAGACCTGATCCTCAGGCCACCAAAACGGATCCCCTCAACACTTTGGCTGTGCCTAGAAATCATGTCCATAAAAGTTATGAACAGAATTGGTGAGGGCAGCCTTGGCGGAGTCCAACTTTTGCCGAGCTCGACTTACACCAGTCACTGGCAATGCACCAGTCATATAGGGACCTGACAGCCTGTATCAGAGGTCCTAGTACCCCACACTCCCGTGGAGTACTCCCTACAGGGCCCACATGGGACTCAGTCCAACACCTTCTCCAAATCTACAAAACACATGTAGATTGGTTGGGTGAACTCCCACGCACCCTCCAGGACCTTCTCAAGGGTTTAGAACTGGTCCAGTGTTCCACGGCCAGGACAAAAACCAAATTGTTCCTCCTGAAGCGGCGGTTTGACAATCTGACTGACCCTGCTCTCCAGAACCCTTGAATAGACCTTACCAGGGAGGCTCAGGAGTGTGATCCCCCTGCAGTTGGAACACATCCTGCGGTCCCCCTTTTTAAAGTAGGGGGACCACCACCCTGGTCTGCCAGTCCAGTGGGCCTGCCCACGATTTCCATGCAAATTGCAGAATCGCGTCAGCCAACACAACTCTACAACTTCCAGAGCCTTAGGGAAAAGATTGTATGCAACAACAAATGTAAATTTATTTCAAATAATTGGTTGTGTGAAAGTTGTTAATAAAGGTTTTTCAAAAAGGTAGCACAGCGACCAACATCCCGTCATGCGTTGCGGTCGATGACGCAATGCTCCCAGCCTCAATTCGACAATTACTTTCACACTCGTGTACCACACACTCGAGGCCTTACAGTGCACTTCCTCCAAGTGCACGTCACAGAAGACCATAGAGCACATTGCGAGTATCATGATTGGGCCTAAGTCTCTGGGTGACACCACATTAGATGCCATATTTTCTTTTACGGGAGCCTGTGAGGACAAAAATTAATTTACTGATTTGTAACAAAAGGTTATAGAACTTTAACCATTCATAAATGTTGTTTTACACTTCTACACTCATTACCAGTGATGAAAGGGAGTTTGATGTGCTTGCCATTTTGCTGGAAGTTGTGCTCACAGGGATTTTTGGCCCTAATGACCTTTCACTGGTAAGGTCTTACTCGAACACAAAAATACCACTTGCTTGCAATGATTGAGGTATGTACCGCCCCCTATCCCCAGGGAAAATACACATTAATAAAAATCTCTTCCAGGGATGATTTACTTAGAAAATGCACATTGTCTTTGTGTTTGGATATAAACCTCACACACAATAAAAGAAACTGTTTCTGAGAGTCTGATGGTGCTTCTATTGGCCGTTGGGATTATCACTCCCCCGATTGGACGTATCATTGATTGTGTCACCAACCTCGGGTCACCTGAAGGACAGTGACCTCAGCGAGCAATCTGCAGATTGAACACTTCTGATAAATAAGAGTATGGAGCAGACGCGGTCAGCACGCCACAATAAAGCCATTTAAAACTGATGCATAATAGAAAACACAGGCTTGTAATACGCCTACAATTGATTTGCAATAATGTAATTCAGAGATGCAGAGCACATTAACTCTGGTGATGTTGAACACCCACTCTGATACCCAACTGTCTAAATGAGCGAATCACAGCTGATGTGTCTCCATGTGGCGACCATCCTAATCTCTCTCTCTCCTCCACTTTACAAAGGAAGTTGTTTATACTATCACTATTAGTTTAAAAGGCAGGTGGCAGGGTGGGAAAGCAGCTGCACCATGGGGGCTCTCAGACATTTCACCCACTCTGTTTTCTGGAAATGTGATTTCCATCCATTGGTGAACATATATCTCAGGAAAAGCCTGTGTGTGTGCACGCATGTGTGTGTGTGTTTTCTATGTTTTCATTCCCAGTCTGTCTCCTGCAGAGAACACCTGGCAGTCAGCATCAACCGCGTCTGCTCTGATAGCTTTCTCAGATTGTTTCCAAGGTGCCGAGTGAGCTTTAATAGGTCAGCTCAGCCTTTCTCTCCCTCTTGAGGTTACGAAAAATATTCTAGATGCTCAGAAAGCACATTCGTACTATAATAAGTCATATTCTGAAATATTTTGCACATTTTTTTCCCTTGAGACCCTAAATTAGCTCAGACTTTCCTGTTTCTGCTGAAATGTTGACTCTTATTTTCAGCATCATTAGAAGTTGACTCTTTTTCTGGTTAGAGCCTCTTTTACGATCTGCCCCTTGCAGGTAGTTTGTTAGCATGCACAAATCTTACTCTCATAATAAAACACAAATCTATAGCTCTTCCTGAAACAGTGAGTGTTTGAACAGAAATACTTTTAGCTTCTTCATAAAGAGACACATTATCATCCAACACCACACGTTCCAAGCCAACCAATGTGGTGAAACAGGCAACAATCCCACCAAGGGGCATCTGACCTAATGGAATGGTTCTGAAAGAAATTATAATCTCCTATGCAAATAATTCAGGTATTTCAGTCGTCACTTTCTTGGATGGACACATGAGTTAATATTTTATTCTTCTTTCAACACCTGAACATGATAAATAAGAATTTATTATATCTACAGTAGTGCGGTATTCCTGGTTTGGGGAATATCATGCAGCTGAAGAGCCCTTATCTCTGATGTCAGCCAAAATAAGATGGATCCAAAGGTCCGTTCCTTCATGGGAAGTGTCCACCAGGTAACTGGTTAACCTGCGCTCCCACAGCTCATCTTTAACTACTGACACACTCTCCACCTGGGCCTCCAGTGCTTAGTTCTCCACTTGGTTCCTGAACAACATGGAGGCCTCCTCAGGCCACTGTCGGTTAGGGTTAGCTTCCAGACTTTCGTCCTCTATGTGCTCCAGCTTCCACTCCTCCATCCTCCCCTCCCCTTTCATTCTCATTCTTCACTGTTGGTCACCTCATCAGTGGTTCCTACAAAGGATCGGTTTAATCTTCCCCCTTGCACCTGGCCACCACAGCCAAGGTAATAAGGCACTGAGCAGAGCTGCCTGGCCCATCCACGACATCACCATCAAGGTTAATGACAGGATCAGTCCCAGCAGATGAGAACAACAGCAGCTCTATATGTAGACCTTCCCGCTGTTTATCTGAACATCCAAGCTGCTGCAGTAGGCTACCAGGAGACCTTGAAGACCTTGAATGTCTGCATAATCGAGTATGGAAAACTCAGTGCCACACAGGTCCTGAGCCCAATCCAGGGACATTGGGACATGTATCATATCAGCTGTATCAGCTGCTTTGGTTGTCACCTCCTTTATCCGGTATAATTTATTTTCTCCTTGTAATAATGGTAGTCATTATTGCTACAGATTCCCCTTCAGTCTGCTTAACTGCTGTCAGAAAGTTTGTGGTTGTGTATCTCCACTCTCCGGTGAGTAACCAACTTCATGTGCATGCAGCTAGTTAGCTGTATGTAGGCCACAAGCCTTAGCCACATGATCAGTACTGCTTGGTACATTCGCTCACTTTAGAGACCAAAGAGAATGATTTATAATATTGATATTGTCATTCTCCTGGGATATTTGATTTGAACACTTATTTTCTATAACAAAGTGTCAATGTGAATTCAGCTGAATAATTGATAAGAAGTTTTGTGAAACAGATAACAAAGAAACTGATATTTGAAAGTAAATGTACAACTTTAAACTCGTTAAAGAGTTTAAGTAATTTAGAAAGACATGTCATCTTTATCATTTGGTTTATTTCTTTGTATGTGTATACATGTAAATAATTGTATTAATGACTTATTTTCTGGCTTATTTTAGGTCACGTTTTTTGGCGGATATTTTGTTTCTTCTTCAGTTTTCATCCTGAAGACCTCATCGGATTCTCCTCGGTTTTACCGTGGATGTCAAGCTACCATTAAGAAGGAAGCTCACTTGGAAAAAGGACTAAATGAACTTGAGCTCACAAGGACAAAAAGCCTTGTGATCTCTTAGGACTTGATAATTTTTGCAAACTGTTATCCTGTCATTCTTTTCTTCTCACCCGTAAATAACTTTAATACATTGTTCAAACTAAAGCCCTTTTGTGTTCTGTTATTTTTATTCACACACTTCGACTCTAGAGCCGAACCTTATTCTGATCCCCATTCCACCTGCTGGTAAAAGGCAGGTTGGTGTGTAGTCCTGACCAGCGTTACACCAGTCACTATTATCTAGGTCCGAATGTCTTTTGTTGTCCGTGACTTTTTTTGAAGTGGTATCAGCCAGCGGTGTCCCTTCTTCATTAGTAAGCAGAGAACCTCTCACATGGTGTTCTGTTGCTAAATACACAAGTGTTTGATGAATGGAGGACCCAGGGAAGTGCGGAGACCCTAACCCTAACACAATCAGAATTGTTCTTGATATTTGGCAAAATGGAAACCTTCACAAGGCTGAGGCACCTAGCCATGCCCAGAAGGTCTTGCAGGATCCAGATCCATCTGCCATCATTCCTGATCAGAGTGATGGCTGTCGTGCACAGAGCTGCCAGAAGGAGAAGTCCAGAGATTGCATCCGACACAGGATCCAGGCGGATGAAGAGTGCCAAGGTAGAAGCGATTGTGGAAAACGCAATCTAGATGTAAACAAGACAGTTGTAGAAGTGCAAAAGCAGGACTCCAAAGGCAAAAGTTACTGCAATAACACCTGGAACGTGGAATATGGTCGGTGCCATTTCAGTTTTTCCACGTCCCACTTGTTGAAATGCTTTATACCGTTTTTTTGGCATGGCTGGCTATTACTGCTGTTTCTGCAAAACAAGTTGCCATTGTTGTTACTCCTTTAACTTCTCTTTTAAGCCCCAATAGAATACCTTATCTTTTTAATGGTCGGATGCTGCCCAACAAGCGTTTGAGAACCATTAAGCAGCACCCCTGTGCCCCAAGCCCCAGATCCTTCCAAACCATTCACTCTGGAAGTCGACTCCAGTGATGTTGGGATGTACAAATGTTTATGTTTATGTATTTAGCAGATAAATGTTTGGGCATTTTCCCAGCTGTTCATAAAGTACCACCTCTTCAGGGTCTCTCTTACACTTTTTGGCCCCAAAGCCAACTAAGGTTGTTTTCTGTTCAGAAACTCACTGTAAATTTCAGATTTCACTCTTACAGAAAGATGCTTTTAGAAATACCTTTGAAGCCAGTGTTAAAAAAATTTCCAATTTTTGTTTGAATTAGAAAAAATGTTCATATTTTATTTGGATTTTTAATTGCTAGAAGTTTCTGGTGTTTAGAACTGACCTCTGAAACAGCTTTCCATCCGATAACCAGGATTATGATGCAGCATTCCAACTGCTCTACAGTAGCATGAGCCCTTCGAGCAAGTTATGGCCATTAGCTGCAGGAACGTCTCAACACACACCTCAGATAAATTAGCAGCTTAAAGTGAAGGTTTTGATAGGTTAATGGAGCAAGGTGATGGGTTGACAGAAAATAATAGAGAAAATGAGTTGAGATGGCAGCAAGAATGCAGAAAAATACATTTGACTTTGGTATTTACCAGGTCTGTCAAAATGCATTTAATAATGATCTTTACTGACAGTAAACAAATGACAGGTTTTACTATTTAATATAAAATCTTTACAAGAAAAACCTATTTGAAATCAAAGTGGAGAACTAATTATTAAAAAGGTCTACAAAATGAATCGCCCATTAAAAAGTTGTTTCAGAATTTGGCTTGAGATGTTTGGAAACATGCTGTTTGTTTTTTAAAATAACTTAAGTTCATAACATGTTTTCAATCAATCCATAAAAATTTTGCCAAATTAACTGAGTCATGTCATATTTAAGACTTACTTCTCCTCAGGAAATACCCAGGTCCCTTTTGTAACCAGGATCCTTGAATGGTTCATACTGGTGATAAACTGGTTATATTAACTGGTTATATTTTTACCATAGAGCATGTTAATGTGAATTACATCATATGAATGACATTTATGTTTTAACCAAGATGAAATCAGGGACATATCTGAGGTTCTGCTTTTGTCTACGTGTAGAAGATCATGGTGCAGGAGAAGTTTTTCCTATTCAGACCACAGCCTTGGTTTTGTTTTCCAGTTAAACCAATGCTTTAATAAAACTAACTGGATTAATAAGAATTGTCTCTAACATGTGATGCTGATTGATGAGTAGCAAATGTTCCAAACTCAACTCAACCAATGTCTAAACAATGAAGTAAAACTTTATAAAGGTCAAAAGTAATGTTAAAGCTGCTGGCAGTGGCTCATTAGGGTTACTTTGGTAGCCAAGCACCTGTGTCTCTCACTCCCTGAAAACAAAGCTAATAAGAGGCAAGCAAGAACTGTTTAACGTGAACTATGCAGTTTGGGTTTGTTTTTAGCACCCCCAGAGTCCGTTAGTAATTCACTATTGTAAAAGCAAAAATGAGACTTATCTCTGTGTTTGTCTTTTTAACGCCTTACTCTAACTGCTGAAACATCTCAGCCTTCATAAGTGTTTACAGGACAGCAAATCAGCTACAGGGGTGGGGAACCCTGGTCCATCAAGGGCTGCTATCCAGCATATTTTAGTTTCAACCCTGCATCATCACACCTGGTTTCAATCAGTAGGTGATTAACAAGCTTCTGTAGAGCTTGATGAGCAGCAGAACAGGTGAACCAACCACTGAATCAGAAGTGTTGGAGCAATGACATGCAGGATACCAGCCCTCGAGGACCAGGGTTCCCCACTCCTAATTCTAAAACATGCTGAAAGCAGACTGCAGCACCAGCATGTCAGTTCCACATTACTAACAGGTAGCGCCCGCCAACTCTGAAGTTGCAAGTGCGGTATTCTGGCCACAGGGGGCAGTGAGCGTCTGAGAGACCTTTTATTAACCCCGTAAAGGGTAATTATAGCGAATACTGGAAGAAAATTATTTTAAAATATGAAGCAACTGCATAGAATACCTTTAAAAGCTAAAATGTTCAGTTGAGTCGTGTGTGTGTGTGCACGTGTGTGCGAGTGTGTGGGTGTGGTTTGCAAAAATTTGCATGGATTCAACTGATAATTGTGACTGCATCCTTAATAGGTTATGCCCTGGCATCCAAATAAAGTGGGCTTGTACCATTATGCAGGTAAAAAGAATAAGTTCAGCTAATAAATCAGATTTTGCCAATCATCTTTCTTTGTGTAGGTTAATAATAAAAACCAATCTTGAAATTTTCAAAAGAACATCTGAAAATATTTAAACCTTCAATCCAAAAATCAGGAAACCTTCTATCTCACAGCTAGAACAAATGGCCTTGAGACTTTTATCTTAAAAATACAATTAAAGGTTTGATTATGTCTTCATTCAATCAACAGCACTATTATTATTTTACCAATCATTTCAGCTTTAGGGTTCATGAAGGTCCACTGAGGAGGCTGCATTTAGGCTCCTACGTACCGAAGGAAACGATTCAAGTCTCCGTGCCTCATGTACTCGAACACCATGGCCAGCGGCTCTCCATCCGTGCAGACTCCATAGAACCGGACAATGTGTTTGTGTTGGAGAACCGTCAGCAGCTCTGCCTCCCGCTGGAAGTCCTGCCGGGTCGACTCGTTTGCATCCTTCAGAGTCTGCAAAGGAACATGGGATTTATAAAAGGAAAGTGTTCCTGATTCAGTATCGTAGGAGGAGCTGAATGAACAATGTCTGACCCAACCTGAAAAACTAATATCTTTCACTTTCAGTGTTTCCCTTCAGGCACTGCCACGGCAACCGTTCTGGCTCCATCCTCTACAGTCGTAGGCAAAAGTTTATTTACACAAATATTCATTTTCACTGAAGAAAACCAGGGCAGGAAACTCTCCGGACTGGGTCTTCTAACTCTCTGAAGATGAGAGCTGCTTCATAATTATTGAGCAAAACGAAGGGCTACCAGGTTGATCCACAAAATTTAGATCAGAGTTGAACTAACCTCAATAAACTTCTTTTAATTGTTATTTTAAAGGTGTGAAACACTGAAAAAACGTTATTAACCCTCCCACTGTCTTAATGGGTGTGACCCAATGAGGAAAGTTGACCATTGAGCAGGGTTGATGGTTTATCCTTTGAGGTCCTTGTAGCAGGGGTGAGGTGAGCACCACCTCACCCCTGCCACGTGGACCTCAAGGGATAAACCATCAATTCTGCTCAATGGTCAACTTTCCTTGCGGGGTCACCCATAAAGGCAGTGGGAGGGTTATTGATTATTTCTACTTATAGTCGGTCACTGAGTTTTTCATGCAGGCTGGACATGAAAATATTCTCCTACACCTATCTCCTGCATTAGCTTCTGACTGATGGTGAAACTCTAGGATTTGAAAATCCTGACACTCAACATTCATGGATTCACCCATCTTGACTTGCAACAGGGAAGGCTGTTGTTAGTTTAGCATCCAGGAAACGGTAGAGAACGTCTCGGCTGGTGGAAGCTAACTGTTAGCATTAGCAACTCCACCACACAGCATAACTCCCTCAGGTTTATGTGAAATTTGTGGAGGGAAAACATCCACGTTGCAGAGCAGACAGTGGTAGAGTCGCGTTGCTGTTAGCCAATAAGAAGTGAGATGTCCAAACATCAGGAAATAAGACTATTAAGCTCTCCTCTGATGTAGCATTTTGCTAGTTCCTGAAACAAACGCATCTGAGCTTTTTTTCCTCCTGAGTATGACTTGCAAGGCATTCATTCCTACTAGAGACCACTGAAAATAAATGAGTGTCCCACATGTTTAAACAATATTGCAGTTTTCAAATCTTTATTAAGGCAAGAGTGATTTAAAAATGGCTATGCAAAAAGTATAATGTTTAAGGCTTTGCTAAGTGGAAAGTTCTGCAATTTCTAAAAAGGTTGGCACAAGGTTGGTGAGCCCTGCATCAGATCTTGACCAAGAAATTGTGTTCAATTCTCAAAAAGCAGATGGACAAACAAAAATCCACTGATTATGACAAACAAGCACTGATTAGGAAAACATTGTTTTGCCTCAATCTGGTTCTGGTCCAGATGATCGATTGCACACGGGTGAATCAACATAAGTTGTCTAAGAAATAAAATTAAGCTCTTATTAATGAAATTATTAATTTCCCTATTTGCTGAGCCCTATTTGCTCATCTTGTTTTTCTTCTTCTGTGGTTTGCATTAACCTGTTGTAACACGAGCTGTGTATTAAACCACCTGACAGCTCCTTAACAAAGACAACTCTCTAAAACCATCATAGACTCATGGATGAAGGTGTTAGTGCAAGTAGAAACTTGTTTGCATCAATAGAAGCGCTCAGTGGGAGGTGGTGCTCTCAAGGCTGGATTAACCATATGGGCAACCTGGAAATTGCCCAGGGCCCACGAACTAAGGGCCCAGGGCAGCAAGGGCACGAGCAAAATACTGTATCTGTAATCTCCTGCTTTCAGACTAATTCAAACTAAAATCTTTTTCTTGTGACTATGTTCCCACCATGGTAGCAGATCCCTCATAGCCTTGTTTAATTCTTTCACCACCTGTCATTTCAGCTCTCACTCCAGATATTTTCACCACCGAACCTGTTGAAACAGCAGATGACAGATTCTCACCTTAATGGCAACCAGCATCTTGTCGTCATCGGGGCTGAGGTTGGCACATTCGGCCAGGTAAACCTTCCCAAACGCTCCCTCACCCAGCTCCCACTTCAACATGATGTCCTGCCGTTTGATGTGCTGAACACCTGAGATGACAGACAAAAAAAGCAACTGAAATCTTCCAAGTTCCGTGCACATCCCACTGATCTGTACAGACTTTTGTCTCAAGATTTAACGTAATATGTCTCAGGAGGATGCTCCAGCAGCAGATTATGTGGGAATGATTTAAAGGAATGAGTGTTTTCCACTTATTTCTCTAAATGTTTCTAAATCTGTTATCTAAATGATTGTGGATCATATCCTGAGTGATCCCAGGATGGCTCTGATCTATAATTCCACCCAAACATTTAGTGAAAACACATCAAGAGTCAGGAGAAAAGTTTTCTAATTATCACAAATGCTGAAACAAATTAAAAGCTGACATTTTAAAGAGAGATAAAAGAAAATGAAAGGTCCTAATAAGCCACTAGCTGTGATGTGGAAGCTGAGCTGACACTCACTCATGTCTTTGTCCTTGATGATGCCACAGAAATACTGCGGGTTCTCCACGAAACTTGACAAGCCAGCATCTTTGTCTGAAGAAGGCGTGCCTGTACCAAAGTTCATGAACTGCAGCGACACAGCCAGGTCGTCCTCCGTCCCCAGAACTGATGAGCCTTATGAAGTGGACAGACAAGAGGAGCCGAGGGGTTTATGACATCTAATCAGTCTCCAACCTCTTGTGATTGCAGCAGCACACAAAAGAGGCAATTCAGCACTCATTTTTCCCTTTTTAGAGAATCAACATTCTCTGCTCCCAACTCTGCCGCTCGATTGTTGGTACCATGGTGACAGATGATGGCAAGCTCTAATAATCACCATCATCAACCATGCGGCAATCAGGCCACATTGAATTGGGGAAGAAAGTGACCAGAAAGACTGGATGGTTAGCAATACCTCGCTACGGTGCGTAATAAAAGCCAAACAAGTGGAGCCCAAATCGTAAAACCCACTCAGCAAGGCAAACCATAGAACCCCCAGAGTCCAAAACAGAAGAAAATGGAACAACAAAGAGAGAGCCCAGAGGAGATGGAGGGAAGGAAAGAGGGAGCACAGTCCACTTAGGCAATCAGGCCCACTTAGGAGCCCTGAGTCAGGAGAGGAAAGGGAGGAGAGTCCTCATGGAGCTATATCGCATCTAACTGTCCATCCATCCATCCATCCATCCATCCATCCATCCATCCATATCTATATCTATATCTATATCTATATCTATATCTATATCTATATCTATCTATCTATCTATCTATCTATCTATCTATCTATCTATCTATCTATCTATCTATCTATCTATCTATCTATCTATCTATCTATCTATCTATCTATCTATCTATCTATCTATCTATCTATCTATCTATCCATCCATCCATCCATCCATCCATCCATCCATCCATCCATCCATCCATCCATCCACCCACCCATCCTCTAACAACAGAGATCGTCGCCTGCACTTACTTCACACTAAAATACAAATTAGTGCATTTCCGCTGAAGGGTCTATCAAGGCAACAACCCTTTCATGGGTTTTTCTACTTTGCATGTAGCAGGCTGGAAAAGCTGACAAAAAATGTTGGATTCTTTGTTTTTACCTTTGATCCAAAAAAACAACTCATAATATGAAAATAAATGAAAATCTTGGCAATTCTTCAGGATACCTTCTAACCCAAAATTACAACTTGCCAAGAAATGTAGGGTTTTGTAATTTGATGTATTTGATTTCAGCTTAAAACAGCTAAATTTATGTCAGAAGGAATAGGATCCACAATGAAATCAGTCTAATTTAGTGAATTAATGCAGGTTATGACCAAATGTAGCCCATCAACGGTCCAGTGTACTCCAGAAGAGTAGGTTAACATCTAAAGATGTGTTTAGGTTTATCACAGACATTACTTGGATCCTGCAACAGACAGCAGTCACATGGATCTGTGGCCAAAGGTTCCTCAGAAAAGGATACTTTTGTTGCAGCACTGTTTTTGTAAAGTTAAAATCCCACACTGGTGAAAAATTTTCACCGCATTTTACCCATCTTCTGAGGGAGCGGTGAGCTGCAGACACGGCCACAATCGGGGAATCATTTGGTGGTTTAATGCCTCAATCTAACCCCTTAATGCTGAATGTCAAGTGGGGAGACACTGAAGTCTTTGGTATGACCCAACCGTGGATTTGAACCCACAATCTCCCAGTCTCAGGGCAGATAATTGTACCAATAGACCACTGAGTTGGTTGTAGCTCTCAGCTGTAGTAGATAGCCAGATGAAGTATTTTCTTTCAATCTAAAATGAGCTCCTGCTGAAGGTGTTTTCTGCTGACTTCAACAGACCAAGAACCAAACACCAGCCACATTCTAGCTGCTGCCTGTTGGAACAATGTGGACATTACTTACGGTGAATCCCAAACTTGGTTTTTTGGCCACATTTGTTTATAACCAGGATAACGATGAGCAGAAAAGTGCAGGCAAACACAGCCAAGCCCACGGCCACAGACACCTGTCAAACAAACATGTCATGGTATATTACACATTAATAGTCAGGCAAGTACTAATCTAATGCAAATCAGAAGAAGGTAGGAAAAATGGAGCAATGGACCTGCAATGTGAGCAACAGATTGCAGGTTTTGCAGTTTTATTTCCTGATGTTCGGACATCTTGTCTCCTTAATTGGTTAACAGCAAAGTGACTCAGCCACTGACTCTGTTTGCCCTGCAGTGTTGATGTTTAACCTCCTTAGAAAAACACGCCTGAAGAGTTCTGCAATGTTGTGGAGTTGCTAATGCTAAGTTAGGTTCTACTAGCCTGCTCTCTCATGGATGCTAAATCAGCAATAGCCTTCTAGCCAAGATGCAGTCCATGAACACTAATTTGACAATGTAACATGCAATTGTCACTGGTGTTTCTAATGCAACAGTTCCATCCATCCAACCATTTTCATCCGCTTATCCGGAGTCGGGTCGCAGGGGCAGTAGCCTAAGGCGAGAGGCCCAGACTTCCCTCTCCCCAGTCACTTGGGCCAGCTCCTCTGGGGAATCCCAAGGCGTTCCCTGGCCAGGTGAGAGACATAGTCCCTCCACCGTGTCCTGGGTCTACCTTTAGGTCTCCTCCCGGTTGGACGTGACCGGAAAACCTCACTACGGAGGCATCCAGGAGGCATCCTGACCAGATGCCCAAGCCACCTCAACTGGCTCCTCTCCATGTGGAGGTCTACTCCGAGCCCCTCCCAGATGACCGAGCTTCTCACTCAATCTCTAAGGGAGAGCCCAGCCACTCTTGGGAGAAAACTCATTTCGGCCGCTTGTATCCGCGATCTCGTTCTTTCGGTCACTACCCAAAGCTCATGACCATTGGTGAGGGTAGGAACGTAGATCGACCGGTAAATCGAGAGCTTCGCCTTCTGACACAGCTCTCTCTTCACCATGACAGACCGGTACAACACCTGCATCACTGCAGATGCAGCACCAATATGCCTGTTGATCTCACGCTCCAGTTTTCCCTCACTCGTGAACAAGACCCCCGAGATACTTAAACTCCTCCACTTAGGGCAGAACCTTCGGCCCGACGCACGGCGGAACTATTCCTGGAGAACGTGGTGCGCCTCCACGGCTTCCCTGTCGATGTGGTCTCCGACCGGGGTCCCCAGTTTACGGCCCGATTCTGGAAAGCCTTTTGCCACCTAATGGGAGCATCGGTCAGCCTATCCTCAGGCTATCACCCGCAGACCAATGGTCAGACGGAGCGGGCTAACCAACAGCTGGATCGGTACCTCCGATGCTTTGTCTCGGCCCAACCCTCGCAATGGCCTAAATACCTCCTCTGGGCAGAGCTGTCCCACACCTCTTCAACCACTCATGTGTCCCCTTTCGAGGTCTGCTATGGCTACCAGCCCCCGGTCTTTGCCCACCAGGAGCCCGAAGTTGCTGTACCTGCCGCACAATCCCTAGTGAGGCGCTGCAAGAACGCCTGGATCAAAGCACAAGCTTCCAACACCCGAGCTAATGCCCGTTACGCTCGCCAACATCTCCGCCGACACCGTCCTGGTCCCTCCTATGTCCCTGGGGATGAGGTCTGGGTGTCCACCGTGGACCTCCGCTTCCGTGCTGGATCTAAGAAGCTCGCTCCCCGGTTCCTCGAGCCTTACACAATACAGAAGGTCATCAACCCTGTCTCGTTCTGGCTGCGGTTGCCGGCGACTCTCTGCGTTCATCCCACCTTCCACATCTCCCGACTCAAGCCCTATGTGGAATCCTCCCTGCTTCCGCCTCCGGCTCCAGCTCCGGCGCCTCTGCCTGCCCGCTTCCTCAACGGTGAGCCCATCTACACCGCCCAACGCATCCTGGACGCCCATCACAGGGGTCGGGGATGGCAGTACCTCGTGGACTGGGCGGACTACGGCCCCGAAGAACGCTCCTGGGAACCGGCCCGCTCCATCCTGGACCCTACCCTTATCTCTGACTTCTGGGACCGCCGGGGCCGCCCTGGGACTTCAGGAGCCGTCCCTGGATGGGGGGGTCCTGTCAGAACCCAAGTCCCCAAACCAGCCTCTTCCATCTGGCCGACTTCCACCATGGACCACACCTCCCAGCATGCCCCTTGCGGGGATTCCCTCCACGTCGCACCTACGTCACGAACCGCGACTATATACGGAAGTCGCCTACCCCAGCTCACCACTCAGTCATCGTTTCTGCGGATCTATGATCAGAGTTTCCAAGCAACCGATCCATCTTAGGAACTCTCAGCTCACAGTAAGTGTTCTTACTTACTTCTGGAAAACCCAGCATTTCCGTGTCACTTCATTGATGCTCGAACGCTCGGGGATTCCTAGATTAAACCGTGAGCCGGCATTTCACCAATGCTATCACTTCCGCGTCTGTGAGACCACGCTCTCTACAAGCTCAAATCCCATACCCAGCCGACCAGTCTGACATTTTGTTTGAAAAAATGTAAATGCTGATTATTACGCATTATTATTAGTGAGGATTTTTCTTTAAAATCTTAACTCACCAAAGTTAAAAAGAGAAAACGGAACCTGCTAACCATTTACTTCAGAAAATGTTAATAAAACTTATTTCAACCCAAAGGGACAAATATTTTTATTGCTGCAATGCAGAACTTCCAAGAGTATGAGCAGGCCTACAGACAAAGTATTGATTTTAATAACAATAATGCTTTTATAGTTGGTAATTTGTGTGCTGCAGAAATTAGATTGAAACAATCAGCAGATGGACGTAACCTAATTTCTGGTTGATAATCCAGATGTTATCAGCAGATTCTCTGTCTGACTCAGGGACATAAAAATTTGATTGGAACTTTCTCCTAATCATCAGGATCTTTTACATGAGACTGCGACATGCTGACATACCACAAACACTCGGCTCTCTGGGTTCTCTGTGACGTCCATGTTTGATTTGGTTGCATGAGCTGAAGACGAAAAAGGATGAATTCACAGAGTTATGTTCGGGTTGAGGACACATGCAGGCATTTTAGGAGTCACAAAGTCAAAGATGAGGACTCACTTGGATTCTCAACAGGGACTGGCGTGTGGGGGAAAGAGCACAAACACTGTGGTGAACACAAACTCTGAGATGCAAATCTTTCCAACTTAAGTTCTCAACTAGATGCTGTTAGAAGTTTCTGAAATTGTTATTTGCTTTTTATGTATACGTTTTTACATCAGTTTAGGGTTAGGGTTAGTGAAGTAAAAGTAGTTTAAAAAATAATGTGGGTGATACTTTACAATAGGGATCCCTTTATTATTGTTACTTAATGCATTATTAAGCATTAATGAAATAGTAAATACTGTATTAACAACTGCTTAATGAAATGCATACTAAGCAGACCCCCCCCCCCCCACCCCCCCACCCCCCCCGGTCCTTTGTCCTAACCTTAAAGAAACTTAATAGTTAACAACAGTTATAATATTAATAAAGGTACCTTTTCTTTTTCTAATGCTTAATAATGCACTAAGTAACGGTTATAAAGGGACCTTTATCGTAAAGTGTTACTGTAATATGTGCTAAAACTTAGAAATGCACCAAAATAACTTAAGCTGCCCTTCAAAATAAAAGCACTGCTAATTCACTGTAAAAAAAACACATTTAAAATTAAGCTCAAAGTGAGATAGGTCAGCTGAATCACCGTGATGGCTCCAAAAATAATTTTGTCAGATATTACTGCCATGTTAAGAGAACATGGGCCACTCGGAAGCACGTTGCAATTGCTCCAATCCCAAATCAGGATGTCCAACATGTCAGATTGTCTTGGCCTTTTTAGTACAAACAAGCGTGCTGACATTTGAATGTGACATGTAGCGATTCAGAAAGAGAGATGCAGTCTCCTACTCTGCCATGTTTGTTTACTCAGAAGTCACGTTTAATCTCGGCAGGTTTTGTGAGATTTCCAATCTGATGGTGGAATGTTTGTGTGAGAAATAGGATTGTGTGAGGAATAGTTTTTGTTGAGTTGTCTCACACCACGTCCACATTCCAGATAACCAACCCTGCTAAATACATTGTTTTATCACCACGTGTGGTTGCTTGTGTTCTGAAAATGGCCAAATTTAAAATCCTGCAGTGTGAACTGGGTCTAAGTCAAACAGTGGTGGCCAGATGATAGCACTGTTGCGTCGGATCAAGAACGTCATAAGTTCAATCTCGGTTGCAGCCTTTCTGCGTGGACTTGGTGTGTTCTCCCTTTGCATCTGAGGGTTTTTTTGTGGGGATTCTGGCTTCCTCCCGAAGGCAGAGACCAGGTTTGTCTTGTAACTCGAAAGACACTGACAAAAAATGTCTGGAGCTTGACTATTTTTAGTTCAACGCTAACAAACATCTAACATTTTCAAGGGCATGTGACCATTTCTGATCGGTTGCACCTGTTTGTGCAAACCTGGATTTGCAGCCTAAGCCAGAAATCTTTAGGAATAAGTCCAAAAATGTAAAAACAAATAAATAAAATAAAGCAGGAAAGCTTAATAGTTTAAAAAGTAGGAAAATAATAGAAAATGTTTAATGAACAAAGAGGTCAGCCAGGTTTGCTACAAATAGATGAACGTGTGAAACTTTTCGGATGTATCTCATAATCTTTGATCTGTTGCTCTCTTCAAACGGCCTCCTACTTTACAGGTTAGAAGAATCTCCCAAAACTGACCTGGGATCAACCCTTCAGGATCCGAGGCAAAGGGATTGTCCATAAACGCCCCAACTGCCGTTCTCTCATCCCATCCGAGTTTGTTCTCCACAATCAGAGTGTAGTTACCGTTGTTGATGTGGGTCGGCTTATTGAGGAAGAGGCAGCCATGTTTTTCTGAGCCGTCTTTTGAGTCTGTGATTAACTGTGTGTACACAAACATGGTTTCTTTTAATATTTTGTTGTTGTACAGCCAGGTGATGTTTGGCTCAGGGTTTCCATCCATTAGGAAGGGGAAACACCAGTGGTGCTGCTGCACGGCGTCCTTCAGGTAGATGATCTTGGCTGGAACTGTGGAGGGATGACAACAATGACAAAAACAGTTAACAAATTTAATACACTGGTGATCATTTGGTGTGTTTTTTAAATAGGATGTACTCTGTGATGGACCGGTGACTTGTCAGAAGAGTCCATCACCTCTCACCAACACCAATAACCTGTAATCTCATAATACTGCATGGTCTTGCACTGTTGGTTGGTGCCCAAAGTGGTGAGTGACTCTCAGCTAATACCAAATTTTAGCTAATATCTGTTAAAATGAGACTTTCGTCTTTCGGCTTTCCATTTTGAATTGGAGTGACTCCAAAAGGTAACTGATGTGCGTGTAACTCAAGTCCCCCACAATGCAGCTCTAAAATTGAGTCAAACCCGGAAATGAAATAAATTGCAGTTCCACCCTCATCTGCTGGGGGCTGGTGTCAGAAGCGAGCAAATCCTCATTGACTCCCATTTTAAAAATACCAATTTCACAGCAGAAATAAACATGTTTACAGCCTGGTACCAAAACATGTTTTTTGTTTAAATTATCTAGTTTACACTCATGACAACTCTGAGGGGGGTGATTTTTTTTGTGGATATTTTTAGTGCAATTGTTGGACAAAAAGACTTGCTGTGGCATTAAATTGCATTAATAGAGCATCCAAGGAGTCTCCACTTCATTTTTTTCGGGAAGTAAAATTATATTTATGTATTTTAGGTCACTGCCGAGCTGAGCTTAGATTTTAACATGTACTGTTTAACCATGAAATTTAAATGTAATAGGGTAAAACCCAGTGCATTTAACACAATGCTGCATTTTAGAAAATGGGTTGAAATATAACATGTTGGTGGAGCTGAGTTCCGACTATCGGCTTGTGGAGCTCTCGGGAGACCGATGTTTTCCACCCGTTTCTCCCCTGGCTTTGCGGCTTCTGTTTGCCGCGCGCAATGCCGGCTGTTTCTCCCTGCAGCTCAGCACATCTCTGTCTGATCGTGGCTTCTTTCTGCTGCGTGGGCTGCCGGCTTGTGGAGCTCTGGGATGGAAACCTTTCCACCCGGTTCTCCCCAGCGGCAGCTATGCGCATCTCAGATCGCAGCAGCGCTTGTCTGCTGTGCGGCTGCCAGCTTGTGGAGGTCTCGGAGACCTCTGTGTTCCACCCGGTTTTACCCAGCGGTCAGCCCGGCGTACCTCTGACTCAGAAGCTCTGGTGTTGTGCACAGTTAACTCCGGTTGTAGCTAGGTTGCTACCTCCGTTAGCTTAGCTCCCACCTCCGCTTTACCTTTGGGTTAGGCAGGGTTAGCTTCAGGTTAGCTTGTAGCTAGTTCGACCGGGTGTCGTCAGTTGATCCCAGCCTTACAGCCCCACCCTCAGCTCCTCCTCTCTTCCCTTTTGTGGAATTGTCTGGGCTTGACGGAACCTGTGACACGGCGAAAATGGTGGTGGTGGCCACTTCCCATTTGGCCTCAAAAACGTGTTATTGGAGCCTATGGAAAGGAGATGTCCTGTATATTTATGTCGATGGTGTAACTATCACTTATGGAAAGTACACTCATAGAAAGGGGCAAAAATCTAATAAATAAACCAATTTTTGCCTTTAAAGGTGTAATCTGGAACATGAACACCTTAGCGACATCTAGTGTGTGGAGGTTGTAGTTGCAAACAACAAATACATGGTTTCCGGGCGTCGGGATGTGACCAGCCAGCACCATGTCCAGTGACAAACTGTACAGGGTAAGGACTGATTTCTACTAAAAAGTTCATTTTACAACAGTATTTAACGCCATAGCTGCTTCACTTGTCGACTTGCCGAGTCCGACATTCTCCACAGTGCCAACCTCGCGGTGCCGAACGGACTGTTAACTGTATTTGGTAACCGGCAATGGTGCCCTTTATTGACAGGTAGACATAAACATAAACCTAACGCTGTGCCTGTAAAAATAAATATTTGATTATATTCTAATTAAACTATTTTTGATTAAAAATAGTAAAATAAGCTCATAATTTTTAAAAACGAAAAAGGGATTTTTCAGGATAAAGGGTGAAGGTTTTTAAGTTTTATTTTCTGCTGAACTCAGAGTTTTGTTGTGGAAAACAAAATTTGTGGGTTCATAGCAAGTTTCCCATGAATCAATGTTCTCCATCTGTGCTGCAAACCTGTGCTGACCTGCCATGAATTATGAACCCTGGTCGTCGCCATGCTCCCGACCACAAAAACTATACTGGAAGCTCGATCCTGGATGTGAAGTTACAGGAAATGGTCTTGTTAGGATCGAACACAGCTCTCAAGTGCAGAGACCCCTCACTCTGCCGCGGCCATTGTGATGCTCTTAACCTGCGACCCCGCCCCTGAAAGTGCTGCGCTAAGAGGGAAAGCGGGGCACTCTGAGCTGGCTGGAGTCCACTGCACTGAAATTAGCACTATTTATCACATTTAACAACTAATAGCAAAAGAAGGCTTTATTATATTCAATCAGCTCATTTCAGAATTAGACAGTGACCAATCTGAAAGGTAACACATTTCGGACTGGATTAAATGAATGTATTTAGAGATTTTATGTTAACTTTGCTGGTGCCATAACCGGTGTCACACCTTAAAATGCTCTAGATTAAAAGATCCAGGTTCTGTAATTTAAAAAAAAGGCATTTCAGGAAAAGGAAGCCACGTGTGTAGCATGAATCAATGGCATCGGGAGCCACTCAGCAGTAAACACCCACTGTTCTGGGCAGTAATTAGAAGTAATTAAAGGGCCAGCGGTTAACGAGTGTCTGTCCACCGAGGCAGCCCATGTTGATAGATTAGCTGCACTAACGCGTTCACAGTCTGCCAATCACTGCAGATGAAGCGGTTTTCCGGAGTAGGAGGGAAAAGTCCATTAGCGCGAGCTTAAATCAGATCTCAGCGCAGGTTATCCGCCCATTTTCCTGATGCTCATTATCTGTCCCTTGATGCTCATGCATTTGACCTCAACTGATTGGCGCCCCATCCTTCCTTTCTTTCTTTCTTTCTTTCTTTCTTTCTTTCTTTCTTTCTTTCTTTCTTTCTTTCTTTCTTTCTTTCTTTCTTTCTTTCTTTCTTTCTTTCTTTCTTTCTTTCTTTCTTTCTTTCCTAATGAGTGTCACCGAGCTGGTGATGTGCAACATTGTTTGGGCGGTATTTTCAGTAATGTATCACTAATGCATCTGACAGTCTTCAGTGGGACCACTGGCTGCTGTTGATCCTCGTGAGGTTCAGCATCCAGACGAACTACTAATGCATCTGAAAGCAGAAAAAGAGCAGCAAACCTCCAAAGTCGAGCCTCAACTCTCATTTCAAAGTGCAGAATAGATAAGGTGCTGGAGCTCTTTTAGAGTGAGATGAGGTTAGTTCACTTTCCTTTGTCCTCTCATTGTATCCCTGCCTTGTGACAAACCATACCTGCAGCACTTTGCTCATATTATTTTAACGCTTCTCACCGGTTGCCAGGCTGAGTGGCAGATGACAGAGAGCTCCATTAGAAGCATGGTGGGTACGTTCTTGTATTTGTAACAGGGGCATTTAAAAGAAATCAGTGCAGTGCATTTTTCCTTTCTCCAGCTGTCCACCCTGCCTGCGCTACAAAATGGTCCCAGTGTGCTCTCGCCCTCACCTCCATTAAAGCCAGTGACTCGTATTGAGCTTGTGAGCTTTCAGGAATGTGTTTTTTATTTTATTTTTCAGGCACTTACACTCAATGTCCAATTGCACCATCCCCTCCTTGGGCCCAGCTTGGTTCTCAGCCTCACAAGTCAGGTTGTGCAGGTTGTCCTTGTAGGAAACGTTGGTGAGGTAAAGGACCAGATTTAGAGACGAGTCCGAGATTACCTTCTGCAGCAGACACACACAACACAGAGGGGGTCAAATCCTCCAGCCCACAACAGATTAACCAGAGGTGTGGATTCCTAAAGATGGGGATCACTCTAAATGATCCCCAAAAATCAAAATAAGCAGAATAGTTCCTAATTCACTAAAACTGATGTAAAAACTAAAAAAATTGATTCTAGTTGTGCAATGCAAGTTGAAGCAGTTTCCGTTGGTCTTTTTTTTCTTGTTTTAGTTTTTTTAGCAACATTTGTGTGGTTCAAGCTGATTTTTGAGTTTACAAGCCTTTAAAATTGGGATTTCAT
>NC_091745.1:61524327-61651827 GCF_043380555.1 Nothobranchius furzeri | reverse complement strand
ATGCTCTCAATTTGGAAATGTTTCTCAAATGATAAAAGCAATTTTTTACTAAATGTTTTGAGTGGCAGCTCAAAGACGTGGACTGGTCAAAAAGAACCCCAAGGTTTCTGACACTGGCCTGGACTGAGGAGCTCAGGGAACCGAGGTGTTGTTTGATTAAAAGCACTTTCTGATAAGGAGCAATGATCAGTGTTTCAATCTTGCTTGAGTTCAACTGAAGACCGTTACTGGCTAGCCAGTTCTTAATACACTCAATGCAATCAAGTAGGTCAGCTAACTTGTTAAACTCTGTGTCCTTGAAAGAGCAGTACAGTTGAATGTCATCCGCATATAAATGGTAGGACACATTTTTAAAGCTTTTAATAATCTCCCCAAGAGGGCAAATATATAAAAGAAACAAAATTGGGGCAAGGACCGAGCCCTGGGGAACACCATGAAGCAAAGATGTGACTTCAGACCTAATCTTGTTTACACATAAAGAGAATGTTCTGTTATTTAAATAGGAAGAAAACCACTTCAGAACAGTACCGGAAAACCCTAACTCATTATGAAGTCAATGTAACAGAATTTTATGGTCAACCGTGTCAAAAGCTGAAGACAAATCCAATAAAACCAGTACAGTATATTGACCAGAGTCTGCCGCCATCAGTACATCATTAGATACCTTTAACAGAGCTGGTTCAGTGGAATGCATCTTATGAAAGCCTGATTGGAACTTGTCTAAAACATTATTAAGGTCCAGAAAAGTAGTCAGCTGCCCTGCTACCAACTTCTCCAGAGCTTTAGCCAAAAAAAAAGGAGTTTTGAAATTGACCTATAGTTGCCAGGTTCAGATGGGTCCAAATTGGGCTTTTTCCAAATAGGGCTTAAGGCTGCTTGTTTGAAGTAGCTTGGAACTGACTCAGTAGAAAGCGAAATGTTGAAAGGTTTGGCGATGTATGGGCCAACAACATCCCAAACTTTCAAGAACAGTGATGAGGGGACTACATCTAATGGGCAGGAAGAAGGCCTCATATTTTCCAGAGCAGCTCTTATGTCCTCCACAGTAACAGGAATAAATGTGGACCACAAGCTATCTGAGTGACCAATGTTAGAATTTAAAACAGGGGATGGAGTAATACTAGCGCTAATGTCATCAACTTTTTTTTTTACAAAAAAGTAAAAAAATCTGTTGCAGTCCCCAGTAGAAAATACATGTACCGTGGAAGCTGTCGGTGAAACAGTATTACTGATGGTGTCAAACAAGAATTTATGGTTTTTTCTGTTCATGTTCACAAGGTTAGAAAAGTAAGAAGATCTGGCCTGTTTAATCAACTCATTGAGCAATGAGATCAACTCTTTTAAATACAATCTGTGGACCTCAAGTTTTGTAGATTTCCACAAACGTTCCACCTTACGGCAAGATCTCATAAACAGCTTGATGTTTTCCTTCGTCCAAGGAATAGTGTTTTTAGAAAAAGATATTTGTTCTCTAACTGGGGCAACCTCGTTTAGAAGGAACAAACAGTGACTATTAAATGAGTCAATAAAATGATCAGCATCACTGTGACCATTAAAATGTTCTGATTCAAACAAACTGGAGAATTTTTCAACAGCAGTTTGACTTATAATTTGCTTTTGGGAAATTACTTTATCAGGTTTACTTTCTAATTTAAAACACAGATTAAAATACATACAGCAGTGATCAGTAAAATGAACATCTACAACCCTCAGCTGGTCTACATTAAGGCCAAAAGAAAAAAACTACATCTACTTTCGAATGTGTAGAGCCAGACACATGCTGTTTAAAATGGAACAACTCGGTGAGATTCGGTAGCTCTGATGCTGTCTTGCAAGAAGGATTATCAATATGAATGTTCATATCTCCAAGGATTAAAACATTCTCAAGTTTAATAACACTGGACAAGAACTCTGAAAATTCATCTAAAAACATGCGTGCAGGACCAGGAGGACGATAAACTAAAACACAGTAAAATTAGTCAGTTTTCCCAACCTCAACCATTTGCAGCTCAAAGGAGTTATAAGAGGGTTGGTTCATAAGCCGACAGGAGAAACAGTCCGTGTAGATAAGAGCGAGTTCGCCTCCTCGCCGCTCGGCGCGTGGGGTCCCAAACACAAAACAGCCAGGAGGGCACAGCTCGTTTAAAAACATGTGACCTTGTTCCCTCTGCCAAGTTTCGGTCAAAAACATGAAATCTAGACGTTCTTCAATAAACATATCTCCAAGGATGAAAGTTTTAATCGCTATGGAACGACCATTCAGCAGGGCGATCCTTGCTGTCTTTGCGCTCTGGGCGGCTGATGCGCTCTGGGCAGGTTGGCACCGCACTGGAGAGCAGGCACCTTTCACACATTCTGCCTGGAAGGGGACAGCTCGGAGGATCCGTTCACGGGATGTATGGAACTGGCTATGTTGAGACGGGAAAGTCCGGTCAGAGAGCCACAATCGCGGCACCGCATGGGACAGCACTGGTGCCTCCACGGGATCACATTGTAGCACATAGACTGGCACCGGTCAAAAGCATCGCTTGCTCATTGCAAATCTGGACTCACTCCATATAGATGCTTTCCCATAATGTTTTCTTAGCCTGGACTGGATTCCAGCTCCAGATCCATGCTTCCTTCTCCGTCCTTGGCGGCATGAGGGCCGCAAGCATTCCAGTGCTGTTGTGGCACAGACAAAAGTTGGAGAAAAAAATTCAGTGTACCTGTCCCAGGTAACACAGGCAATCTGCAAGTGCTCCTTAATGCAGAAAAGCGTGTGCCGATCATAATGGTATTGACTGACAGCTGAGACACAGTTTGTTGACAAACTTGATAAGGCAAAAAAATATAATCAAACAGATCACCAACATGCAAGAAAGTGGTGACAAAGCACACAGAGCAGAGGCCGAGTCTAACACAGGCGCCTTCTGGTCCAAGGCCACTGTTATATGCCGATTGTTGACTCGATCTTTCACTTCTGATATCTTAAGGATGCAACAGATTACTGTAAAGATAATCTTATCATATAATCCTGCCATATGTGATATGATAGGAGTGCTCTGGGACATCAAACAAGTTGGGTTGTCTCAGTCTGATTAATAGGACAATCAGAGCTGAAGATTTTGTTGTAGTCAAGGGAAAAACGAGTTGATAACTTTGATTTAGTTTAAGTTAAAATGTTCTTTCACTTTGTTTCTGTTATTCAAATTGAAATTCAAATTCAAATAAACTTTAATCATCCCCGAGGGGCAATTGTTTCAGTACAGAAGAATTGGTACTGTGGTCATTTGCAACAAGAGCCGCACTACCGTTAATTAGATGAAAAGGGGATCACATGAGGGTAAATTGGGGGAGGGAAAAAAAGGCATACCAGAGTTACTCCCGGCAGGGCGTAGCTTTACTATGCAAAAAAACCACCTCAAACATATAAGCACGAACATCAACAATTCACAACATGAGACACACAGAGGAAGGCGGGGTGGGGGGTGGGTGGTGGGGGTGGGGGGGTCGGGTTTTCACAGCATTTATCTGCATTCCTTCGTGGGGGTTTGTTGTTGGCATTCACAAGCCTGCCATGGTGTCAGATTCGGATAACAAGACTTTGTTTGGGTCAGACAGAGATAATTTTCCTCTCTGCCTTGAAGTCTGTAACTGATTATTCAAGTCCTCCAGTGAAGCCAATTCAGGTTTTAAACATCTCCACACCGTCCAGTGACCCTCTCCGAGATTCCATCCATTTTGCGCACTAATACCGGTATCGCAGCTAGAACATTGTCCAGCTTATGATTCACCTCGAGTAACGTCCCAGTCTGTGAGGTCTCCACACGGACGGTGCTTTCCGTGGGTGCGGGTCGCCCTCCAATCGCTCCCGTCTTCCCAAATTTCCAGAAAACCAGATATCCTCCCACTCCAATCAGAAGAAATCCAGTGATCATCAGGCCAAATATCCACACATCTTCGACATCCTCAATGGACAACTGAGAGAGGCATACGATCTTCCACTCCCTCCAGGAATCAAGCATATATCCCGCTGCGTGTGTCCCTTGCGGGCAAGTGGGAGCCCCCTCCTCCGTTCTCATCGTAGAAAAAAATCTTGTCAATCGCGTTGAATGACCAATTAATTAAATCCATTCTCAAAAATAGGGTTTTTCTGAAGAAATGCAGAGAAGCACTCTGTGGGCAGACAGGACAAAGAGCCTTGGGGAAAAAAGATAAGGGAGCAAAAGCAGAATCGTCCGTACTCTGCGAGTGCTGGAAGAAGCAGAAATTATGTTGCATAAGCAGACTGAGATGGATGGAATTTTGAGGAATTTGACCCAAAAACTGAGAGAGCTGAGCAGGAAGGCGAAGCTCTGGACTAGAGCCCTGCGTGGGACTGTTTTCTTCATCCCGCTCCTGCCCGCTCCCGCTGAATTTCTGACCATTACCGCCCGCAACCGCAACGTGTGTGTTACACTCTCGCCCACACCCGCAGTGTGCATGTCCACTCCCGCCCGCAACCGCAACGTGTGTGATACACTCCCGCCTGCACCGGCAGTGTGCATGTCCACTAACGCCCCGCAACCGCAAAACCCGGAGAAATTATTACCTCACAATAAAAGAGATGTATTGAGTTTGTGTCCTCTCTGGTCCTCGAGAAAACATGTCATTTTATAGGTTATATAGAAACCACATGAATCCTTGTTTCGTTACTCAGGCCTGCACGTCTTGGTCAGGATTGATGCACTTTGTTTTCATTTAGTTTTAAACCATTTAACGCCAAGGCGTCACCAGTATCACCGGTGATGCCTTGGCACATGTGAATTCAAATAACTCCTCACTACTTAAATTATAAAATTCTTTTTAAAAATTAATAAAGGAGCTACGGTGTGGTGCTTAAAGGAAAATCAAGGCCGTTTCATATTCTATTCTCCTCTGTAATCAGGCAGTGATCGAGGTCACTTTTCTAAGAGAGACCTGCATGAGAAATATTAACACAATCAGCATATAGACAACACAGCGCAGTGACTTTTAATAACTTTGTTTTTATACATGTGTATAAAAAATTAACACAATCACATTGTACATAAAATAGACCGCTTTGCAAAATAAGTACCATATAAACATGAAAAACAGCAGATTTAAAGTTTTTTGCCATATATTGCAGGTGTTCTGTTTGAAAAAAATAAAATCAATAAAACGCTCAAACTTAGGCATGCCGCTCAGTAACACGGGCACCTAAATAACAAATAGCAACAGATTGAGTGGCTCAAATAACACTAATAAATAACAAAGAACTTATAAAAACCAAAAAATTTAATTAACTAATTAATCACTTGGTTGGAATATTGCTGTGGACGAAGAGAATGTGGCTGACCGACTGCGGTCCCAATCCTGTGTGTCTCTCTTCCAAGATGCGCCCACAGACACTGAATATCCGCTCTGAAGGCGCACTGGATGCAGGGATACTGAAAATGAAATGCGCCAGCTTTGCGAATCGTTCTGTGCTTTGCTTTTTGGCTGGTGGCTCATCCTCTGCTGTGGCTGGGACCAGGTCAAACTGCATCTTCTGAAAAATATCCTTTGCGCCTTTAAAAAAGGATTTTATTCATATATCAATAAATATTTATTTTAAAAATGGCTCATGTCATTCATTTAGCTATTATGCCTCTCATTCGTTGTCTTATCTCTCTTTCTATTTTTAAAATTCATTTCAATTATAATTTTAATTATAACTGCATTGCATGCCATTTTCTGTTTTAATAAAAATCTAGGCAGCATACCTTTAATTACATCTTCTCTTGCGTCTGAGGGCAGCATCCATAGCAGTCGTATTTTAGGAGTCAGCAGTGTTGCAATCCTGTACATCATGTGGAGAGGGGATGCAGATGTTTCACTGGTGCCCGTAAGTTCTTCCAGACGTGAGACACACAGATTGGCGACTTTAGAGAGCAAGGACTCGTAGGATGCAGTTTGGCAGTGTTCAATGAGTCTCACGGACCACGGCAGTGGAAGTGATGCGCTGGGAGTGGAGTTGTCGGATTCTAGGTCATTAGTAGCATCCTTAAATAACGTAAGAAAGGCAACTACTGTTTTCAGAGTGTTTTCATTGATCTGCACAATTCTTTCCTATTGGTTATTGCTCAGCAGTAATGTGGAGATTTCCTCATGCTGTTGAAGTATGGAATCCAACATGTCATAATTTGAATTCCATCGGGTCTCGACTGACTGCTTGAGAGATTTTTTCAAGTTGTTTTGCAGACCTGAATGTTTGAAATATTTCACCAGTTTTTTTGCATTGGTCAACAGTTCAGACAGCTCAGCAGTTTCAGCCAACATGCCTGGTGAAAATGCACTAGACAGAGTGACGCTCAGGATGTGCGCGTTGCAGTTCAGCCTCGTGTATCCACGCAGGGCAGCAACTGTGTTGGCTCCACGGTCAGTGACGAACACAACACGGCAAGACAGAAGTGCCGCATCTATTCCAAACTCACGGAGTTTCTGGAAGAGCAGGTTTCTGATATTCTCCCCTGTTTTTGACACCCCACTCTCGAAGGGAGCCACGAATAACACCATGGAAACTAGGTTGAAGTCGTTGTTTGCATAATGGATGGTGCCAGATATAAATGACGTTTTAAGATAATCCTCCGTCCATACATCTGTTGTGATGGCGCATCCGTATGTTTCAATGATGGGCCTTATCTCCGCTGCCACTGATGCCTGCAGTGCTTTTGCTTGCCCCTCGACGTGTCTGGATACAGTGGTTGGATGAGGTAAAATATCTTTTACATCAAATTTGCCATATTTAGCGGCAACATTAACAAAGTGTTGCGCTATGTCAACAAAGCCTTTCCCGGCAACGAAATCATATGGCCGTATGTCTGCGCAGCACACTTCCACACATTTCTCAGTAGTTTCTTGTTTAATTTGTGCAGGGAGAAGTGGTTTATCCTTGAAAAGCAGCTTACTTTGACCGGGGAGAACAGAGCAGGTGTGCCGCCTCAACCCAGAGGTGCCGGATTTGTGTCCATTGTAGAATAGTATTTTTGCACATTTGTCGCAACTGACAAAGTCCAATTCGTTTCCAGCTTTGTCACAAACAATTGAGAAACTCCTCCAAATGTCTGACTTGCCTTGCTTGATTTTTGTGTCATAAAGACCTTGTTTCAGCTTCTTTTCAACGTCAGTTGCCAACTCCATCATGCTCATCCCGATCCCGCACTGTTTTTTTCTAGCCGACCGTTCCCGCCCGCTCCTGCGAGATTTGTGTTGGGTCCTGTGGGACCCAATCCCAACGCAGCCCTCTACTCTGGACTTACTAGCTGATCTACATTTCCACCCTCACCTATGGTCACGAGCATTGGGTAGTGACTGAAAGAACGAGATCGCGGATACAAGCGTCTGAAATTAGTTTTCTCCGCTGGGTGTCTGGGCTCTCCCGTAGAGATAGGGTGAGAAGCCTGGTCATCTGGGAGCGGCTCGAAGTATGTCCGCTGCTCCATCACATCAGGAGGTGGCTTGGGCATCTAGTTAGGATGCCTCCTGGACGCCTCCCTGGTGAGGTTTTCCAGGCTCGTCCAACCGGGAAGACACCTAAGGAAGACCCAGGACATGCTGGAGGGACCATGTCTCTTGGCTGGTTTGGGAACACCTTGGGATTCGCCCGAAGGAGCTGGTCCAAGTGGCTGGGGAGAGGGAAGTCTGAGCCTCTCTGCTGCCCTGGTGACCCGAACTCAGATAAGCGGTACAAATGGATAGATGGATGGACTGACTTATAAACTTGAATATAATTAGATATCAGTAGTGATGTACTTTTTTATAACGCTTTTATCAAGTATTTTTTTTGTGTTTCTTCCTCTTTTTTAAAATCTGGCTTTCTGGAGGAGAAAGAAAATGAAATTGTGGTTTTAAAAATAACTCAAACAAATACACATGCACATTTTTATAAATGAAAGTGACTCAGATGATATTTTTGATGCATTTCACCAACATATTTTGATTTAAGTATCTTCTAGTGACCTAGATTTAGCCATTTTCCTGTCTGGGATGACGTTTCTTCTCTGCATTACCCAACCACATCTGCAGAAGACTTGTTTTTTCATGCATGTTCCTACTCAGTCACCACTAATCTCTAAACAATGTGCAACACTTTGTTTTATGGATTTCATCCCATTCAGGTGTAAGAGGCTGATGTTGAGCATCTCTGAAGCCTTTCTTCAAGCTAGACGTGATTTTGTGGAGGCTGCAGCCAGATTCAGGAAAGGTCATTTATACGCGCGGCTCGTAAACGCAGGGTTAATCTCATCTCTTCCAGATGTACTTGCCAAGTCAAAGGACATACGAAGGCTCCGCTTGGACTTCCACGGAGTGTGATCTATTGTTCGTCTGTCAGCGGCTCCGTGATATATTCTATCCTACTCTTGTGGACAAAACCAAGCCGGTGATTATACAAGCGGGGGCCATTCGTCCGCAGCAACGCCAGTCCGCTGACTCTGACACCAGGCAGCTTGACCTCGAGGTCTCACACTTCTTTGTCTCCGTTGACCTCTGTTTCTTTTACCCCCTCTGAACCCAGAACCTCTGTCCTTCCAGCCCCCCACCCATTGGCTGCCTTCTCCCACATGATCTTCCCACTCATACAAATAAAGAAATGGGGCCCCCTCCAGTTTATTTTATTAGCACTTTGAAGCCTAGGCCTTTTATGGGGGTGGAATTATAGGAAAGAGCTTTAATTAGGAGAGTTATTTGGGCTCAAATAAAACAACAGGGTCAGAGGGAAGCGCTGGGTCAAATGGAAGTGTGTTGGCTTTGAGATGAGGACCTTGTCATCTTAGGGTTTGACCCTCACATCCATGGAGTGGGGGTGGGGGTGGTGGGTGGGTTAAATGAGACACCCTCAGAGGGGGAAATACCTGTGTACCACCTGAAGCTCCAGCTGTGTGTCTCTGCATGTGTGTGTGTGTGTGTGTGTGTGTGTGTGTGTGTGTGTTTGCTCTGTGCCAGGTGTAACACCCCTTTCCTATGTGATCAGCCCATTTGTGGACTGTGACTCGGAAGCCCCCTGCAATTTCCTTTTCTCAGCTCTTTCCCTCACTTCCCGTCTTCCTCACATCTCGACCGCTCCCACCCTTCGGCTTTCTCGCTGTTTACTAAACATACCATCAGCCCTTCTCCTCTCCCTTGCCTCCCCTCAACTTTTTTTCTTGTTTCTTCTTCTGCACATGCACATCTTTGTTTGTGCTCATCTGAGTAGAAAATGGTTCTCAACCGGGTGAGACCTGAGGCGTTCGCCGAGGGGAGGAACAGGAGTCCAGGAAGCTGGATGGACTGAGTCTGCAGCCATCTTTTTCTTTGGGTGTGGATATTTTAAAGATTAAAGTAAAATCTCCAGCTTTCAAGAAAGCCTTAAGCTGTTTTGGCCCAAAATCCATCAAATTCACTGAGTTTTAGTCACCTTCTTGTTCACTGATGTCAGTTAACTGTGACAGCCATCTTGCATTTGGTTTTCTAATTTTAGTGCATCTAGAAAAGATGTGACACAAGATGGAGTCTCAGAGTCTTGGAGCCAGTGCAGAGCTTATGCCACATCAAAACGTAACCCATTATCTGTCAAACGATGTTTGGGGTATTTTGGTTTGACTAATGCAGATGGAGGCTGTTGGGAGCAGTGGTGTAGGTTTGACAAGAGCAGGTATTTAGAGTTTTTGACCTTTCCTTGGTGCAGCACTCATGAAATGCTGTAGTTATTTGTTTTGGATGAATCAACAAAACAACAACAATGAGATACTGTTCATAACTTTTATGGATTTCTAGGCGCAGCCAAGTTGTTCAGGGGATCTGTTTTGATGGCGCAAGGATTGGTTCTCTTCTTTTTGCAGATGATGGGGTTCTGTTGGTTTCATCGGAATGTGATTTCCGACTTTCGCTGGAGTGGTTCGCAGCCGAGTGTGAAGCAGCTGGGATGAGAATCAGCTCCTCTAAATCTGAGGCCATGGTCTGGATTCGGAAAAGGGTAGAATGCCTTCTCCAGGTCAGGGACGAGGTCCTGCCCCAAGTGGAGGAGTTTAAGTGTCTCGGGGTCTTGTTCATGAGTGAGGGAAAATGGAGCATGAGATCAATAGGCGGATTGGTGCCGCGTCGGCAGTGATGCGGGCGTTGTACCGACCAGTCGTGGTGAAGAGAGAGTTGAGCCAGAAGGCAAAGCTCTCGATTTACCGGTTGATCTACATTCCTAACCTCGTTAGGATGCCTCTTGGACGCCTCTCCGGTGAGGTTTTCTGGCCAGGGAATGCATTGGGATTCCCCCAGAGTCGGCCCAAGTGGCTAGGGAGAAGGAAGTCTGGGTGCATTTTTGGTTGTTTTTAAAACACAGAAAAGGTTTCGTTTTTACTTTGCTGACAGTTTAATTTGCCAGCTGCAAAACTTCCTCAGAGCTGACGCTGATGGTGGCGTCACTTCCTTCTCCTTTTATCCGCGGGCAGCAGAGGACGTTGTCGCCCTCTGCTGCCCGCTCTCCCTTCACCGATGATGCAGTCCCACGCACGATCCAATATGTAGACCCCATTGTCTCTGTTCATAGTCCCGTATCCACGTCTCCTTATCTCTATAGCTTCCTTTATCCATCTTTGGTAGTTCTGTTGTTCTGTGTTTATGATCCTTGTGTTGTCCCAGTCCATTATGTGGTTTTCTCTTGTGCAGTGATCTGTTACAGTCGATTTCTTTATTGTACTTTCTGCTGCTTGTTTTGCTGCTCTTGTGTGTTCGACTTATTTCTCTCGCAATCCTTTCTGTGTTCTATTATTCGTGTGTTGAGTTGGCGTCCGGGTTCTCCTATGTATGTTTTATCGCAGAGTTTGCATGGGATTTCGTAAATGACTCCACACTTATGCCCAGCTGGTATCTTGTCTTTTGGGTGTACTAGTCTGTTTCTAACTGTTGTGTATGGTTTTGTTGGTGTGTTTATGTTGTGTTTTTTCATTGTTGCTCTTATTTTTTCTGTTATGCCTTTAATGTATGGTAGGGTTATCACTGGTTTTGGTTCTTGTCTTTCTGGGTTTCTTGGCTTTTCTTAGGTTGTTCTTTTCTATTGTTTGTTTTCCTTTATTTATTGCCCATGTCGGGTATCCGCAGGTCTTTAAAGCGTGTTGTGTTTGTCCTCTTGTTTACGGTCTCCCTGTTACCATGTTTGCTCGGTGATATAATGTTCTGATTACTGTCATTTTGTGTATGGTGGGGAGTTCTGATGTCCATAATAGATATTGGTCTGTGTGTGTTGGTTTCCTATATGTGTTTATGTTTAGGGTCCCGTCGGTCTGCCTGGTTATTTTCATGTCCGTAAATGCTATACTGCCTTCTGTTTCTGACTCATATGTGAACTTTATGTTGACTGTGTTGCCAATGTTATTCAAGTGTTGTGTTAGTGTTTCTGTTTGTCCTTTTGGTATGATTTACACTATGTCGTCTACGTAGCGAGCTGGGCCTCCAAAAAATCCAGGAATTCCCAAAGTTTGACCTGGGGTGCATTTTTGTCCCTCAGAGTGTTTTTGTGCAGCACCCAACTGCTTTTCTAGAATGATGAATTTAATCTCTGATGTTGAGGTAGATCAATACTTTCCAACATGCTCATGTAACCCACTCTAGGCCAGGCAATGAATACTAGGTCTGTCCTCAGAGCCAAAGTGCATGAATAAAACACAATCAGACTTTACTTTCCAGAATGAACATATTTACTAACAAAAACAGGATATAATATTCATGTAAAGTATTACCTTTATATTTATATTTATTTATATATTATATTTTTATATTTTATATTCTTATAATACTGTAACAGGAATTACAAAAAACAAATGGAAAAAGGTAAAACAAAGTAAATCCCGTGATTTCCAGAGTCCACGATTTGTTTAAGAAGAGACCTCCTTTGACAGTCCAACCAGCAGTCTTTCTCTCTTTATCCAAAGGTGAGACCGTATAGACTCAAGATGATGTACAATTGTCACATCAGAGGTCCTACCACATCACAGTGGGTATGGGTGGATCGCCATCCCGGATCGCACCACCGGGAATCAACCAAAAGGGTCAAACAAGCAACAACAAAAACCTCACCTAAATAAGACCAGAAAAAACAAATTAGTCAGCTGACAAAACAAGTAAAGACAAAGAACATAAATCAAATATGTGGCAATTTGATTAAACATACATTCATCATAAAACACACCTGTTTCTCAGGGCAATCAAACAGGTCAAAGCAATCATTTTAAGTGCACTTAGGTCAAACTGGACAGCAAGGCCAAGTTCAGTTAAGTTCACATGATTATGTTGCACAACTACTTTCCATACATTCACAAAACAAATCCATACTTTCACAAATATAATAAATAAATCACAATGACTCACCACTGAGTAGACGTGTCTAATTACAGCATGAGTGTCTGAATACTGGGTGATGGGTGGTCTGCTGCAGTGCTAAGCAAACAACAGTGAGGCCCACATTTACGCTGACTGCAAAAGCCAATCGGACAAACAATTCACCGGTGCATCAACCCTGTTCAGATTGCTGTACACTTAAAATGAGTATGAGTTCGGGCTGGAGTTCAGTTGATACTGAATGACTCTAAATCACCAGCTCCTACATGCCACAGCGGGAGCAGCAACCACAGCGGCGTGCAAATGGAGCAAAAACAGGAAGCACCAGGTAAAGGAGAGTTGTTAAAGGCACACCATTAAGGGATCGGCAGGTGTAAGTCATGAAGTGAAAATGGTGACAGGGCGGCTCCCTGGGTTACACTCAGGCCTAGTCCACACGTAGCCGTTTTTTTTAAAAGAATATCCGCCCCTCCAAAAACTTGCATCCACACCACCTCGTTTAAAAAAAACTCTGTCCACACGTACCCGGATAAATACGTTGTTAAGGCATGCCAGACCTGTAGGTGGCAGTACTTCCCCCGTTCTTAACCTTGTCCTTCGTCTGTGGTCTTCCGCAAGGAGCAGCAATTCCGCTTGCAAAAACAAGCAAGCAAAAAGCGCTTGGACAATTGATAAAGCGAGCGCAGCTCTGAGGGCATCCATGCTGTCGGCTAGTGTAAACACAGGTCGCACATGTGATGTCAGCATTTTTTGTTGCAGAAAGTGACGTTGCGGACCTTAAAACTCCGGTTTTGTCTGTCCACACGCAGACACCCAAAACGGAGAAAACGCAGATCTTCACTTTGGCCGGAGTTTTTAAAAAGATCCGTTTTCGTGTGGATGACAGGCCAAAACGTAGAAAAATATCTACGTTTTGGCAGATCCCCGGCTACGTGTGGACAGGGCCTCAGATGTGACTAATGCACCAAATCAATAAGATCGTGAAAATAAAATAACTTCAGCTTTTTTTAAATAAATGAAAAATGACGTGTCTCAGTGAGGACTAGTAACTTGATGGTTTTGAAAACTGGTCACCCCTGTACTATTCCAAAAATGCCAAACTATTACTGAAGCTGTCATAATGAAACATCCGTCTTTTACTGAAGTTCTGACGGCCTTAATGAACCCTCATAAATCAGATCAAACAGTATGACAAACTGACGAGTGTTTTTGGAGGACGTTTATCTGCCTCCTCAGTCATAAAATCACGTGACAGACCCAGAGAGATCAGGATTAATAACAAGGGAAACTGATTGATGAGCCAGGACGATTTTGCAGAAATGTTTGGAGGGTGGATGTTTGCCTCAGAGAGATTAAATGTTTATCTGTAAACCTTTGTGGCCGTCACAGTCAAAGGCCAGCGCTGGAAAACCGTGCAGATGTGAGGCTGGGCGTGCTGCTGGCTGAGATGTAGGTATTATAAGTGGCTTGCTCCGGGATGACCAAGTAGGTCAAGAAAATCAAGGCGGGAGTGAAGGGGGCTCACAAAGCTGTGAGGGGAAGGTCAAGCGTGAAATCCCCCACCTCCACTCATCTTTACCACTCTGACCCCCCAGGGAGGATCTGTGGACAGGCTTTAGGGTTGTGGATGCGGCGCTGCGGTCATAGGAAAAAAAAATATGATTAAGATGTAAGAACATGTGAAGGAGCGGTTTAGTGGTGGAGGCAGGTGGGTCAGGTAGATAAAGAATAAACACTCGTGCTAAAGAAAAAGAAGAGAAAACAGAAACAAAACAACGTAATTAAAGAGCAGAGAGGAATTTGAGATAAACGTTTTTAAAATGTTTATTCATATAAGTTTTAACTGGTTTGTTTATTTCACAGGAATTAAGTTAAGATTAAGTAAAAATCTGAATGTTGGTTCTGAGGTTTCTGATAAAAGGTTTTTGTAGTTTTGGCATTTTGTTTTATGATTTAACATTTAAACCTTCAACACATCGTCTATAAAAGACATTAAGTGTTTTATAAATTGTATTAAGATCTAAAATTATAACTTCATGAAATTTACATCTTTATTTAATTCATTTAAAGAAATAAACCACATATGAATTTTTTACTTAGTTTTTATTAAAACTGTCTTTCAGTTAAATCAGAATAAATATGTGAAGTTTCAAAATTTGGTTCTAAAAGTTTTAGAAATGTACTTTTTACTACACATAAGGGTTTATAGAGTTTTGATTTAGTGTTAATAATTATTTAGCGACAGTTTAATATTTTTTATTTCATCTTAATTTTTTATTTTACTCTTTTACACATTTTAATCCAATCAGAATTAAAATGTCTGTGCACCAGTTTGACATTTGCAGTACTTGAAGTATTTAAATATATCAATAAAGTTGGATAGAATGATATTTCCCATGAAATTATAATTTGTAATATTTTTTATTTTTAGCCAAATTTAATTCTAAATAATTTATCAAGTTTTAGACACCTTCAACTATAAACAAACTATAAACAAACAAAACAGGATCTAAAACACTTTAGAGGTCCAAGAAAGTTTTCCAAAAAGAATCAATTACCATAAATCCTCTAATACAGGCCCGGGTCTGTATTTGACTCAAGCTCATCAAGCTCCAGGCCTTTATTGGAAGGAGGACCAGAATTAGAGACAGGCCTCTATTTCTATTTGAGCAAAGTGAACTAATGGTTCGCTGGAGTTTTTGACAATTAAAATTGCGCCCACATTTTCAAAGTTAAACACATTTCTTTTAACAACGGTAGTTTCTGCTTCAGCCCTCTCCCTCCTCCCCCTGCGCTGTGGCCACAAACTCACTGATGTGCCTGCAGCCTCTCAGAGTTCCTGCTGCTCTAAACATTAAAATAATTATTTCATTTTCTGTTCCTCACTTCTGATTACCTTCAGTGGTGTCTGTTTGTTGCAACCACCAGGTACAAAAACTAACTTGTTTTTATTTGACTATTTTTCTGTCCTGCCTGTTTATTATCTTCCTGCATCTCCTCTCAGTCCTGAAGACAAACTGCTACCTGGGTTCATATATATTCACCTTATGAGTTACCTTTGAACTGCAGTTCTAAAAGATCTACCGACCGCAAAAACAGCGGAGTGCTCGCTGCAGAGGTGCGTCACCAAGGCCAAAACAGGTGATGCGCCCCGCTCCACAGCAGCAAAAAGCATCAGGCACAAATAAAAGAATAAAAGACAGAAAATATTAAAGGAAATGAGCTGACATGAACAATCGTGTGTTAAATTAGTTTTTGAGGTGGCGACACCTGATTTGATAATGTTACTGTGGCCGTGCTCAGGACGCAGATGTCTGGAGCGCGTCAACAATCAGAGCTTTGCATGTGCAAGCTGGTTAAGGTAAGGATGGGGGTGAGGGACGTTAAATTGCAAGAGGGTAAAGGTCACAATTTGGTCAAATGTCCGTTTTACGGCAGGTGTCAGTACCGACGCTCTGGCACAGCGCGTTGCCTCCCGATTCGCAGGAGCTTGTCACCTGCTGACAGCAGGCTGCTGTCTTTTCCGTGGACTGCATCTTGCCGGTCATTATCACGTGACAGCGACTAGTCGATGACAGGCATAACAAGTCACTATAGAGCGGCTGAGTCGACTAGTGACTAGTTCATACAACCCCTACTGCTCCCCAGAGTGTTCTGCAGCATAATCAGCACGTTCTCTTTTAACTTGATATCAAATTTTCGCCTCCTCTTCGTCTCCGCACGGTTAAAGTTACCCTCGCGGTCTATCACTGGCAAATCAAAAGTGAGACGGATGACACAACCGCCCCCCGTACTTGCTTGTTACCACATTCCACCAGGCCACAATAAAAAAACGGCCATTATTTACCTCCGCCGACTCCGACACCGGCCAAAATATGATACCCGGCAGTTAATTAAATACAGGCTAATATTAGAGGATTTACGGTAAACTAATAAAATCTTTTGGGTTTAAGTGAAACAAATGAGCTAAAACTTTGTTAGTTTTTTTTTAATAGAAAAAATAAGCAAAAAGATGGATTTCCTGTCTGACGGTGTGTTTTAGTGAATGTGTGTGTTTCAGCCCATGTTCCCTGCTGCCTGACAGCTTATCCTATCACACCCTGTCGCCTTCATGTCACCGCTGCACAGTGGCTGCTTTTGTCACCCTCTGTTCACCTCAGCACCCCCTTCAGACCCGCCCACCGCCGCTCATTCACAGTTTCTGCTAAACCATCATGTTGCTTATGCACCATTATGATGGATTCCTGTTACATCACGGTTACATTAAAATCACCACTGATCGTATAAAAGCCTGACGCATGCTTGTGAAGAGGGGAAGTTTTTATCCCTCACTGCCAAAAAAGACAGGCTATAATGTTTTTATCTGGTGAACACCTGGAAAGATGTCAATGAAACTCTTACCTTGTTGTTTTATTCAGGTCTGGGTCATAGGGCCAGGCTCTCCAGTCACTTTCACCAGCTTCTCCAGAACAGCGTCAAGGCGTTCCTGGGTCAGCCTGGTGATATACTCTCTTCTGCATGACCTGGGTCAACCTCAGGGCCTGCTACTGCCAAGACATGCATGAAACACCTCTCCTGGGAGGCGTCCTGGAGGCACCTTGAACAAATTCCTCGACATGGAGGAGCAGCGATTTTTGTGCAGAGACTCTCCTTCATGTCTCAGCTCCTCATCCTTTTCTCATGCCATCTCTTAGACTGAGACTGATTGCTCTTTTGACGAAGCTCCTTTTGTTTCTTGAATTAGTGATCTTGCTTTTTGGCTTATCTCCCCCATCCTCAAATCATAGGGACTCTGCTGTGATCCATTTGTTGATCTCCTGTTCTGACCTTTCTTCAGTCTTGAACAAGACCCTGGGATTCTTAAACTCCTCTAGGACCCCTCCCCTGACCCTGAGTTGGCAATCCACCTTTTTCCAGTTGATATCCATGGCCTCAGATTTGGAAGTGCTGATTCTTATTCAAGCCATTTCCCTCTTGGCTGTGAACATACCCAGAAACAGTTGAAGTATGGTGGCGCTAAAGCCCAGTTAAGATGGCATGTTGATTTTTGACCAGTCCCACCCAATTCACAATCAGGATGAGCATGATTACTGTAATTGCTCTACAGATAGTCCTATCAGATAATCCTACCTTTTGTGGTGTGTTATGAGTGCTCTGGTACACTCAAAATGACACCTGGTCCGCTTGGACAATAAAATTGAGCTTTCAAATATTGCCTTGGTCTGATTTTGTTGACAAACAAGTGTGCATCCTGTTGATTGGGACATCTTGCCAATAAGAAGCTGGCCATGTTTTTTTACTTTAAAGTTTGGTTTAGTTCTCAAGATTTTCCGTCTGAGTGGGAAATATACGTGAGTAAAAGTAGTTCTTGTGTTGTGTTTGCTGTGTTGGTGCCAGTGGCGGCTGGTCAAATAGCTTAGCATAAACAATGGAAGTGAATAGCAGGTACTAGCATTTTGTGTGTAAAAGTGGCTTAAACAACTCAATAATGATACCAATTGTTCCTGGTGAGCTCAATAACCATGATGACTGCAAATAAAAAAGATAAATTACAACAAAGTACTGCTGTGACCCGCCGCTGCGTGGTTCATGGATATAATGTTGTGGTTGGAAAAGACAGCAGTCCCATCCATATCTTTGTAAAGAACCAAAAGTAAGTGGAGAGAGCTGTAAATGGTCTTTTATCCATTTTCCATTCGTCCATTTTCATCCGCTTATCCCGGGTCGGGTCACGGGGGCAGCAGCCTAAGCAGGAAGGCCCAGAATTCCCTCTCCCCAGCCACTTGGGCCAGCTCCTCTGGGGGAATCCCAAGGCATTCCCTGGCCAGCCAAGAGACATAGTCCCTCCAGCGTGTCCTGGGTCTTCCTTTAGATCTTCTCCCCGTTGAACGTTCCCAGAAAACCTCACCAGGGAGTCGTCCAGGAGGCAACCTAACTAGATGCCCAAGCCACCTCAATTGGCTCTTCTCCATGTGGAGGAGCAACGGGTCTACTCCGGGCCCCTCCCAGATGAGCTTCTCACCCTATCTCTAAATGGTAAATAGTAAATGGCCTGTATTTGATATAGCGCCTTCTCGAGTCCTGGAACCCCCCAAGGCGCTTTACAACACAATCAGTCATTCACCCATTCACACACACATTCACATGCTGGTGGGGATGAGCTATGATGTAGCCACAGCTACCCTGGGGCGCACTGACAGAGGCGAGGCTGCTGAGCACTGGCGCCACTGGTTCCTCCAACCACCACCAGCAGGCAAGATGGGTTTAGTGTCTTGCCCAAGGACACAATGACAGCGACAGACTGAGCAGGGCTCGAACCTGCAACCTTTTCGATTACGGGGTGAGCACTTAACTCTTGTGCCATCGTTGCACCGTCTCTAAGGGAGAACCCAGCCACCCTGCGGAAAAAACTCATTTTGGCTGCTTGTAGCCACAATCTTGCTCTTTCAGTCACTACCCAAAGCTCGTCTCGAGGGTAGGAACGTAGATCGACCGATAATTCAAGAGCTTTGCTTTCTGGTTCAGCTCTCTCCACCACGATAGACTGGTACAACACCCGCATCACTGCAGATGCAGCACCAATCCACCTATCGATCTTGCATTCCATCTTTCCCTCAATGGTGAACAAGTTCACAAGATACTTAAACTCCTAGCCTGGCAAGCCAGACTAAATAAATGTATTATTTAGTCTGGCCACGCTCAACTGACGGCTCTCGGTTGTGGGGCGGGTTCTACCGTTGTCTTTCAAATGATCTCCACATTCCACTGGACAATGAATGTGACATACTCTTGTTTCACCCTGTTGCATCATCCCACCCACCAGGCATATAGAGTGCCCTGATTGGCCCACAAAGCAGATAAAGCTCTGTGATTTGTTCACTAAGCAGATAGAGCACTATGATTGGCCCACCATTATGGACCAATCACAGCTCTTTATGTGTTTGAAACCCCTCTAGAGAGCTGTGATTGGCTAGCCAGAGTCCTGGTAGGAGCTGCTGTGGTTCCAATGGAGCATGCCTAGACCATTCTTTGCAAAGCAAGAATTTGGTCTAGTTCACTAGGCTATTAAACTCCTCCACTTGAGGCAGGACCTCGTCCCTGACCTGGAGAAAACATTCTACCCTTTTCTAACTCAAGACCATGGTCTCGGATTTAAAGGACCACACCCGGCTGCGAACCGCTCCAGTGAGAGCCAGAGATCATGTTTTGATGAAGTCCAACAGGACCACATTATCTGGAAAATACAGCAACTAAATCGTTAGGCCACCAAAATGGATCCTTCAACACCTTGGCTGCTCCTAGAAATCCAGTCAATTTAAATTATGAACTGGGCGGAATTCCAGTCTCATCGGAAATGAGTCAGACTTAATTGTTATCCACTCCTTCATCTCCTCACGCTTAGACTACTGCAACCCTCTTTTCACATATCTGAGCAAAACCTTCTCAAACCGTCTACAGGTGGTTCAGAATGCTTGTTCTCAGCTTCTGACCAAGTTCTCCAAACACCCACATCACCCCGCTTCTCCTCCAGCTTCACTGGCTGCCAGTCAACTTCAGGGTTCGTCTCAAGATCCTGGTTCTGGTCTATAGGGCCTTACATGGACAAGCACCATCTTACATTGGTGATCTTCCCAGTCCCCACACCCCCAGCAGGTCCCTGAGGTCCAGTGATCAAAGCCTACTGGTTGTGCAGCACCAGGCTAAAGACCAAAGGTAACAGATCATTTGCTGCTGTGGCCCCCAGACTCTAGAACTCTCTCCCCCTGAGCCTGAGATCAGTGGACTCAGTTGTCTCCTTTAAAAAGCAGCTGAAGACTCACCTGTTCAAGCTGCCTCGTTATTTTTATCTTGAGACGCGCCATATAAAATAACATTTTCTATCTTTCCTTTCCTTTTAACTGTTTCAGTGAGAATTTCATTGCCTCTACTATAAATTTAAATCGCCCCTGCTTCCCAGGACCAGATCCTTCCATTGGAGGAAATAATCACTCAAAAGGAGATCATGACTTCTAGTCAAAGAAGCAAAATGAATTCGGAAGTAAACGCCGGGACTGGGAATAAATGAGAGGAAATTTTCCCTTGTGTGTCTTCCACTGTCTTGAGTGGAAATCAGCAACTTTTCTTCTGAATTATTGATGTTCTTGTCATGATCATGATCAATATGTTCTGTTTATTTCCTAGTGAATCAACATCCTCCTATAAGACATAAAATCCCAGCAGAGCGGAGATTCTGCTGTAGGTTTAAACGGAGAGGGATCCGTCACCCCGTGACTCCTCCTAAGTAATGACTGAAAGGTTTTCTTTTACTTGCTGTCAAAGAGAATAATGCCACTGTCACAGAGGAATGTCCAGCCTAACGTTGCAGTTTCTTTGCTTGAATTAAGAGTTTACGGCTTCTGCGTGCGTTTGGAGAACATTTCACGACCTCCTGAATCGTCCTGAAATCAAGTGAAGTTGATGAGGTGGTTTTCATCTGTCAGCAGCCTGAAACTGTGGGGATGAATGATGGGAAACTAATGGCTGAGTGTGTTTGCCAGAAAGAAAATGTTTTAGATGCAACTTTTATTCAGAGTTGAATGTGGAGAGTGTTTATCAGGAATTTAGATTAGAATTAGGAAATGAAAATTTTTAAATGTTAACTTGGCTACAGTTCTCCTGGGAACCCGTTGGGGAGGACATCGGCTTCTTGCACTATATAATTATTATTCTTATACTATTATTTAGAAGAAAAAAAATACATTTGTAGTTATTTATGTTATGAAAAAAATGAACCTTTTTAATTTTTTTAAATTTTAATCTGAACATATTCCAAAATGTTATCTAATGTCTATGAGGTCCTAATGTTCCAGCAGCTGGGGACATAAGAAAAAGAAAAGCTCAGGTATAATGAGGGAAAATATATCAATGAAAAAATTTTCTACATTAATTTGACTGTTTCTGTTAGGCTCTCATTTAATAACCTAATACATTTAAACAGATTGTGTGTGTGTGTGTGTGTGTGTGTGTGTGTGTGTGTGTGTGTGTGTGTGTGTGTGTGTGTGTGTGTATAAAATAATATCTCTCTAATCCTGGTTTTAATTGTAATAGCATCAGCTTGTTTCACGATACCAAAAACATGTGGATTTACATTAATGTCGTTTTAGGGCGACAGCGGCACAGGAGTTAAGTGCTTGCTTCGTAATCGGAAGGTTGCAGGTTCGTGCCCTGCTCTTTCTGCTGCTGTTATAGTGTCCTTGATCAAGACGCTTAATCCACCTTGTTTGCTGGTGGTGTACGGAAGACTCGCTTCCATCAGTGCGCAGCTGTGGCTACAATGTGGTTCATCACCACTAGGACGTGACTGTGTGTGTGTGAACAGGTGAATGGCTGCTTGTGTTGTAAAACACCTTGGGGGGTTCCAGGACTCTAGAAGGTGCTATATCAAATACTGGCCATTTACCATTTAGAATCACATTTAGGAGCATAAAACATGAGCACTGATGAACTTATGTAACTTCCTACAAACAATTTCAAGTAACTTCGTTTTTAATTAATTTTTTCCATTAATGATTTGCCTTGCATCATTATTTCATCAACGTTATGTTTTTATCGTTCTAGTGTACAGAACTCTGGGACATCTCACACTGCTAGAAAGTGCTGAATAAATAAAGTGATGATGATGATGATGATGATGATGATGATGAATTGTGTGGTTACGATTGGGAAACGTTTTGCAGTTTTTAGGACTTTGATTCTCTCACCAAAACAAACACAACCTGCTGGATTGGTGGAGGTAAGAACCTAAACACAGGAAAATCCAGGAGGCAGCCAGGTAAACGTAACTAAAATGTTTGAATGACAAACTCCAGAGGTACAAAGGCAAAAACAAGCCAAAAGGAGTGGACTGTGAGTGAACTGATCCAGGTTTAAATAGAAATCAAAAGAGAGACAAGGGACAAGGTGTGCTGACTGCTGACAGGTGAGACTAATAACTGGGAGTGTGGAGGGATGCACAAAAGGAGGAGCTGGTAGAAAAATAGTCCAAGCCTCATTTAGACTGAATGCAGACCGGAATCTGTGCAGCTTCCGGACAAACTTCCATTTGAAGCGGAGACAATCTACATACTAGAATTTAGCATTGTGCTATTCAGCTTTGTTAGATTCTGAGAAAGATCAAACAAATTAGCAAATGAAGCTTATATTATATATAAATATATCCAAGGATATATTTATATAATCTATAGAAGTTCATACACCAGCTGGCTTGGTCTATATTTAATCCAAAGATTATTATTTAATTTAAGAGATTCAATTAATAGCAAAAGTTTATTTATTAAATCAGAAGACTTAAAGAAATCTTAGCTCATTCTATAACCAAATATACACCATTCTGTGTTTCATTTCAAAGAAGAGTCAGGTTTAAAAAGTTAAGAATTTATTGGGAGGAGTCTGGTGAGGCCATGGAGAAAGACTATCGATCTGAACCAAAGAGGTTCTGGCAAACTGTCCGGCGCCTCAGGAGAGGAAGGCAGCAACTCGCTCACACTGTTTACAGTGGGGATGGGGAGCTGCTGACGTCAACTGGGGCTATAGTCGGACGGTGGAAGGAATACTTTGAGGAGCTCCTCAATCCCGCCTACGCGCATTCCGAGGAGGAACCAGAGCCGGGGGACCTGGGGATGGACTGTCCAATCTCGGGGGCAGAAGTTGCTGAGGTAGTCAAACAACTACACAGCGGCGGAGCCCCGGGGATGGATGAGGTTCGTCCTAGGCATCTCAAGGCTATGGATGTTGTAGGGCTGTCATGGTTGACACGTCTCTACAACATTGCGTGGTCATCGGGGGCAGTTCCTAGGGAGTGGCAGACCGGGGTGGTGGTCCCCATCTTTAAGAAGGGTGACCTGAGGGTGTGTTCCAACTATAGGGGGATCACACTCCTCAGCCTCCCAGGAAAGGTCTACTCCAAGGTACTGGAGAGGAGGGTCCGATCGATAGTTGAATCTCAGATTGAGGAGGAGCAATGTGGTTTTCGTCCTGGCCGTGGAACTGTGGACCAGCTCTATACCCTTGCAAGGGTGATGGAGGGGGCATGGGAGTTTGCCCAACCAATCCACATGTGTTTTGTGGATTTGGAGAAGGCTTATGACCGTGTCCCCAGGGGCACCCTGTGGGGGACGCTCCAGGAGTATGGGGTGGGTGGCTTTTTGTTAAGGGCCATTCAGTCCCTTTACCAGAGGAGGGTTAGTTTGGTCCGCATAGCCTGTAGTATGTCGGACCTGTTCCTGGTGAGGGTTGGACTCCGCCAGGGCTGCCCTTTGTCACCGGTTCTGTTCATTACCTTTATGGACAGAATTTCTAGGCGCAGCCGTGGTGTGGAGTGTCTCGAGTTTGGTGACAGGATAACCTCGTATCTGCTTTTTGCGGATGATGTGGTCTTCCGAGCTTCATCCAGCTCTTGCTGGGTAGGTTTGCGGCCGAGTGTGAAGCGGCTGGGATGAGGATCAGCACCTCCAAATCTGAGACCATGGCTCTCGACTGGAAAAGGGTGGCTTGCCAACTCCGGGTCGAGGGAGAGGTCCTACCTCAAGTGGAGGAGTTTAAGTATCTCGGGGTCTTGTTCACGAGTGAGGGTAGGAGGGATCGGGAGGGATCGGGAGATCGACAGGCGGATTGGTTCAGCGTCTGCAGTGATGCGGACGCTGAGCCAATCTGTCGTGGTGAAGAGGGGAGCTGAGCAAGAAAGCCAGGCTGTCGATTTACCGGTCAATCTACGTTCCAATCCTCACCTATGGTCATGAGCTTTGGGTAATGACTGAAAGAACGAGATCGCTGATACAAGCGGCCAAAATGAGTTTCCTCCTTAGGGTGGCCGGGCTCAGCCTTAGAGATAGAGTGAGGAGCTCGGATATTCGGGAGGGACTCGGAGTAGAACCGCTGCTCCTCCAGATTGAAAGGAGCCAGTTGAGGTGGTTTGGGCATCTGGTCAGGATGCCTCCTGGATGCCTCCCTGGGGAGGTGTTTAGGGCATGTCCTGCTGGCAGGAGTCCCCCGGGTCGACCCAGGACACGTTGGAGAGGTTACATCTCCAATCTGGTCCGGGAACGCCTTCGGGTCCTGCCGGAGGAGCTGGTGGAGAAGGCAAGGGAGAGGATGGCCTGGAGCTCCTTAGTTGGGATGCTGCCCCCGCCACCCTGACCCGGATAAGCAGAGGAAGACGAGAGATTAATTTAAAAGACAATTTAAAAAAAAAAGACAATTTATAAAGCTTTGATATTAAAACTTGGTATTAAAAGCAACCTGTGTCTGGATGAGGACTAAAATTAAATGCGTGTGTTGGATGTGTGAATGGAATCTCAGAAGGTTTCTTTCAGAGAGAGATAGCGCGTTCGGGGTGGAAGAGTTGTTTTGCAGCTAACTAAGTTATTTCTTAATAGGAACAGCATACTGACACAATCTGTGTTCTACCTCACCGTTCAGACGACCCTCTGTGTGGATCCAGAGGTCAAGAGAGGATGTTGTCAGCCTCTGGGTACTCGGTCCGGTAGGGAAGACCCAAGTGGTACCGACTCTCTGGTCCAAGAGTTGCCGCAGGCACACAGGTGTTGAGTTTGCATCTTAAATTTACTTTGAAGGAGTTTGCGTCAGCTGGTTGCAGGTGGCGTTTGTTGGAGCAATTCTATCGGCGTGACAGAACAGCTTAGTGAAGGCTTCGAGCGGCCGTCTCGATCCTCTGGGACTCTCGTGCCATGGAGAGATTTTGGTGAGCTTCGAACTGAACTTGATTTGAGGAGTTTTGGTTTTATTAAAACCTCAGGACACGCCCTCTCAGAGATAGAAAGCTTTGGTTATGGAGCAAAGACATGTGAGAGCATTTACCTTTAACCTGAATTCAGTGTCCTGCATGGTGTGTATAAGTGTACATGACCTTCTGGTTACTGATGAAACATTACTGATTATCATAAATAATAATTATTATTAACCAAGAAATAATAATTAATTTCAGTAATTAAATACATTTATAATGAACCTTGATGATTATTTATGAACCTTGTAATAGGACAGTGAAAAGAGTTTATTAAAAATGATTTTTTTTAAATCTTGAAGTGTCCTTCATCTTGCGGATGGAACAGCAGTCAGATAAAAGGCAATCAGATTAAATATGGTTTGCAGCAGACTTTATGTCTCCTGTGATGGATAATCTGTAGATAGAAGTACAGCTCGACCCAGCTCGACCTAGCTGGGGAAGTGTGACCTTTGGGTCACAAATGAGGCCATTCATGTCACTACACATTTAAGCACTACAGACGGTGTGTGGAACATTTCCACAACGTCGCTCAAGTTTGTGCAAAAACTATGTGTGCAGAGAGGAGCTGCTACACAAGAGCCACTCTGGTATTCTTGAACTAGCTATCATACACAGCAAGCAGACATCCCTGTCATTGATAACAGAAGAAGACTACAGAATGATGCATCATGGGTTTTATTTAGTTATAATCCGGATGAACCTTGCTGCCGCTGACTCATGTAATTTCTTCAGCTTCACAAAAATGTGGAAAGATTCTGCAGCTCCTCATCCAGATCTGCTCCGCCCTGCAGCAGATGTAAATGCTCTAAATGGATTCAATAGTTTTCGGTCTTAGCGGAAGCCGCACAGCTTCCGATCCTCACCCATTCTGTACGCAATGTAAATGAGGCTTAAAACAGAAAACAACAAGAGAAAGAGGAGCTGAAAACTGCAGGAAACTAAGGGTGTTTCTCAATGTCAAGGAACCTTGCCTTGATGCCTTGGCCCCGCCCCGGTTGCCTAGGAGATAACGTCATCAGGAGCCGCCAAGACGTGTTCCAGTTGGTTCCAAAGTTCATGTACCAAGGCGTGTGTTCTCCGTTTGTTAGCCGTTTAGCTAGCTGAGCAAGGACACACGAGAGGTGTCTTGTAGCCTAGCCTTGGTCAAAAATTACCCACAATACACCGCGGTATTTTCTAAAGGACGGCAGATCAGAAGCCGACAGCTACTTAGGGGACAAATTTCAAGTTTAAAAATAAATCAGCTAATTTAAAATGTTTTTTTTAGATCCAAAGAAGTTATCTATTGTTGGTCAGTTGCTTAGTAGTTGCAGCTTCAGTGGCTAGCGGGTACTCACTCGCTTATATTTTTAATTTAATAAACATACACAAAATTTAAAAAGTAGAAGTCTCATTTTATATTTATATTGAAACTAATACATATAAAATATAATGTTATCTCCCGTGTCACGTGATGTTACATGACCGCCGTGGACATTGACATTGAGAAACACCGTAAGACTAAACTAAGGTACTGACCCCGCATTCACTGGGAGAACAGAAAGGCTCTGTCAACAGTTGAAATTTCATGAGTCAGTCATAAAACACACTCTGAATGATAAATGATCGCACTTAATCTTTCTTTTAAGATTCAAACAAAACAACAACTCCTCAAGATGAGAGTTAAAATGTAGTTATTACCCTTATGTACCCAGGAAGTCCCTCTGAGGTCAGACCTGACCCATTTAGCAGCCGTACAGAACATGAAACATGCAACAAAGGGCCTTTAAGCCTTTTGTTTATTCATTATTGATGCAGTCATGAACATTAATTACCTGTGGAACTACAGCTACACCCACTCGGCCACTGTGAGAGAGTGAAAGTGTGTATTAGTGAGAGAGAAGGCGGTGGAGCCGGTCAGCAGGACAAGCCATGAGCCGCGGACCCTGAAGTGTGTGTGTGTGTGTGTGTGTGTCTGTGTGTGTCGGGGGGTGGGGGGGCACAGGCCAAAGAGGATGAAACCTGTCATTAGGGAGGTGAGGGAAGAAAGCTCCCTGTGTGGGGGGGGGTGGGGGGGTATTGTCCTGGGGCGGGCGGGTGGGACGGCTCTTTAGTGCCTCAAATAACACGGCCCCTGGCAGCCATTGTGGCAGAGTGAAAGGGTCCAGTGGTGGGGGGGTCAAAGAGGTGAGGGGGCAATTTTGAACAGTGGTCACTGGGAGAAAGGACCCCACGGGTGAGGTTGGTGGGTGAGTGGGGGGAGGAGGCTTCCATACAGCGGTTTTCCTCTTCTTTGTTAACAGCTCATCCAGAACCAGCCTCTGCTATCCACTGTAAACAAATAAACAACGACATATCTGTATTTGTGCAAAGGTGGCTTAGGTTTGCTCCTTCTGCAGTGTGTGTATGTGTGTGTGTGTGTGTGTGGGGGTGGGGGGGGGGGGGGGTGCATAGGTTGACACCTCTGCTGCAGCTTAGTGCAGAGTCAGGACCTATCACTCATTCAGAGGTGTTGAAAGGGATGGGTCACACAGATAATAGAAAACCTGACAAAACAACGAAAAAGACCAAAGCTTCCATTTTTACCGGAGGTCGTGCACAGCCTGTCACTCCAAAACACACCGGATAACAATCACGGCGCGGCGTGTCCGAGTGACAGCTCAAGTTGTCAACTCCTCTGCACTCATTTGACTCTCAGGGAAATAGTGACCAGAGAACAACCTCGCTTTATGACGAGAAAACAAGTTTTTATTCCTCCCCAGCTCTCTGGTGTCGGCAAATCTGTTGAATGTGTTAATAAATAAAGTTTTAAAATGAAAAGCATGGACAAATATCTTAAAAGAAACACTCATTTATTTATTATTATTTTTACCATTTGACAAAAACTCTGAAAGGTAAATAACATATTTACCCATCCACATGTGGATGTATGTTTAACTTTATCTGTCAAAGCTGTTCTCACAGCAGAGCAGCTAATAAACGGATAAACTGGACCAATTACTGACTTCATTAGTGAGCTTCCATCCAATCCTGAGGAACTGATGACTTTAGAGCTCCAATAAAACTGCCAGGTTGTGACCTTCACATTAAGGGACTCTAACAGGATGAGAGGGGGGAGGCAGACGGGGGTCAACAACATCTCACACTCGTCACACCCTGGTGTGAAAGTCTGTTTACATTTCTGTTCTTAATGAGGCGACAGAGACGGAAAACTAAACAACACTCTGTCAAAATCTGTTCATTTTTCTGGGGAAAATCTTCGTAAAAAGATTAAAACTAGAATCAGATGTTGTGATTTAATGAATTCATGATCACAGGTTTTTTACACATTCGGTGAAAGTGATAACTTTTATGGACAGAGTTTCTAAATGTTGAGGGGATCTGTTTTGGTGGCCTGAGGATCAGCTTTCTGCTTTTTGCAGATGATGTGGTCCTGTTGGTTTCAGCAGAACGTGATATCCGGCTTTCGCTGGAGGGGTTTGGAGTCAAGTGTGAAGCAGCTGCATGAGAATCGGCTCTAAATCTGAGACCATGGTCTTGAGTCAGAAAAGAGTAGAATGCCTTCTCCAGGTCAGGAATGAGATCCTGCCTCAAGTGGAGGAGTTTAAGCACCTTGGGGTCTTTTTCACAAGTCAGGGAAAGATGGAGAGTGAGATGGATGGATTGGTGCTGCATCTGAAGTGATGTCTGTCGTGATGACTGGTTATCTCTCGATTTACCTGATATTCTACCTCAACTATGGTCACGAGCTTTGGGTCATGACTGAAAGAATGAGATCATGGAAACAGAGATAGGGTGAGAAGCTCAGTCATCTGGGAGGGGCTCTGAGTAGACCCGCTGCTCCTCCACATCGAGAGGAGCCAGTTGAGGATGCCTCCTGGACCTCTCCCTGGTGAGGATTTTGGGCATGTCCAACCAGGTGGAGACCCAAAGGAAGACCCAGGACACGCTGGAGGGGCCATGTTTCTCTGCTGGCCCCGGAAGAACTGGCCCAAGTGGCTGGGGAGAGGGAAGTCTGGGTCTTTCTGCTTAGGCTGCTGCCCCCATGACCTGACCCCGGATAAGCGGAAGAAAATGGATGGATGGATGGATGGATGGATGGATGGTGAAAATGAGGAAGAACAGATGTTTATTTACTCTTTTAAAACATTTAGCTAAATATTGAAGTTTTTAGGCATAATTAGAGATTCGGTGCATAAATGTAGTACCATCCATCATTTAGACACTTGTGAGTGAGGTTTAATTAAAATCGTATCAAGATTAAATCGAACAGAATAAAGTAAACCCATCAGAAGCAAAATGTTTTTGATAAAACTGTCTGTTGTTTCTTGGAACAAACTTTAATATTAATTAGATATAATGATTAGAAGAACATTGAGAGATCAGAGAAATCTGTATTTTTGTCACATTTTATATAACTAATATTAGTAGTTTGCACACTTGTACAATGTGCCTCGGAATGACCATTATTTTATTTAAAATGCCTTTCTAAAACAAATGATGTGAATGAATGTGCTGTTCTGGCTCTGATTGGGCTTTGGTCTCCTAGGTGAGCGCCTGTTCAGACCTTCAGCGATTATTATTTGTTTTATTCAGTCATATTTGTCTCTGGTCCAATGGTCGATGTTACGGTGATCATAGTTATCAGTTTTATAGCAAAAGTTACAAAACATTTCAAATAAAATAATGCGCAAATTTCTATTTTGTGTATTTCAGCAGTTTTTTTTTTATCTTTTTCATTATGTTTGAGACACGTTCTGTAAAGGAGAGCTTAAAAAACAAGATTTAGGTAAAAATATGGAAGGTGTTAACCTTAATACTAAAGTTTCACTAGAAAAACAAGTAAATAAACAACAATATACAACCTCTACTGCGTCCATCTTTATTTGCATGCTGATTTAAGCCTTTAGCTGGTGTGTTTATCTTATTTAAGTCTCTAAAAATACACATAAAGTTTAACATCACGTTAAATTAGTCTTGTAATATCACCTCACTTTTATTATGCGTTTTATTACCTTAAATCATATTGTAATCTTTATTGTCCCAAATTAAGTTTAAAAACAAAAGAAGAACATTTTATTTGCTTTTTTCTTGGTGGGAAGTTAAAGGGTTCCACAGAACACTTTTTGTACCTGAATGCAAATATTCCACTTGATTTTGACTAAATGAAAGTACGTTGGTGATCAGAAAGTTAGGATGAAGAGGACTTTTACAAACATGCGTTGGCTCGAGGCTTCAAATAAGAGCAGGAGACTCAAATCAATGTTTTCAGGACTGAGCTGCTTGGTTTTCATGCTGCTGAACCTTCTAGTGACAAAACATCTGCTGCAGATTAGGAGATGTTTAAAAATTGGACATAAGCAGGGATTTTATTTTAAAAGGGCCTCAGTGAGGCACAGACACTAGCTGCTGGGTTAACTGAGAACTGTTACAGGCCGATTCTGAGGGAAATGGAGGGAAGGAGGTGGTGGAGAAGGAGGAGCAGGGAGGCAGAGCTAATCACTTTCCCTGCTGGCTTCTCAGGAGGGAGGGAGGTAAAGATCACAGCGCCATCAGCACATTGAAGCCGTCCTCCTCTCCTCCTTCCTCTCCTCCCGGTCTTTTGAAAAAGTGCCCGGGGTGCCTGGTTCTGGCCCTCAGCCTGCCGGGCTTTTGAAGGCAGTGATGGATGGCTTCATAACACTAAGTCCATCCTCAAATCTCTGCATCACAGATGCAGTTCAGTTAGCCTTCCTTTAGTTTCTCTTTAAGATAAGAAACTTATATTTTCATCTTTCAGTGAAGGAATGTCTCTGTGTCCATTAGGGGACAGATGTGGGGCCCTTACTTTCCCAGCATTCCCTGGGGAGAGAGTGGACAGATCTTAACACCCATCTGGGGAGGGGAGAAGGGAGAGGGAAGGGCAGTTTGCTGTCCGGAGGGTTGAGTATTGGGAGTCAAGTGATGCATAAGTAATGCTTTGTTTGGACAGATCTAGGGGAAGGATTTTATTCCATTTGCCTGTAATTGGGTTATTTTCCTTTGAAACGGGTTGTGCAGCGGAGATCTGGGGGTGAAGAAGGCCAGTCCTTCATGGGAAACGTTATGAAAGTCATAAAAATGTCAGACACAAGACGCGATGGTGTCTTAATCTGCACTGTGTGGAAACAAAATCTGTAATGATCTTCACGAGGACTTTTGTCCCAGATCTCTGCCGAGCAAACGTGAGACACATTTAGTATTTTAGAGTAAATATTCTGGGACAGTAGGAGAAACCAGGTCAGGCTGTGACCTTTAACACAATCCAAATATCACTTCACAGCAAATAAACTTTACTTTATGTGTCACACTAAAGTTTGTCGTCTCGACCCTTATATTAAATATTAGTCACAAATGTATTTGAACTGTTTATTAAATTATAATAATTGTGTTGTACACTTTACATGACAATGCGAGAGCAAGGACTTGAGATTTGCACGAGGACAGTGCAGACGTCCTCAGGCCTTTTGGGAGACATCCTTCAGATTGCCGTTAGTGAGCAACTTTACGGACATTACTGTTTCATAATATCTTGCTTTTATTTTGTATTTTGAAGGACTTGCTTAAATGTGATCGTTAAAGGTGTGGGAAACCACATTAGCAATGGTCTCTGGAAGGAATGGATGCCTTGCAAGCAGCACTCAGGGCACAAGGAGCTCAGAAGTGCTTGGATCAGCATGGACAAGTCTGCTGCTGCAGACAGTGGCACAACATGGCAGGATTTTGGGTCTCTTTTTCTGATATTTGGATATCTTGCCTCAGACTGGATAACAGCAATGCAACTCTACCACTGACTCAGTTTGCACTTTGCAGAAACCCATTAACCTGTGTTGGAGCAGAGGAGCATGCAGAGTAGTGTCCTACTGTCAAAAAATACTTTGATTGTTTCTGCAATGAGAAAATTAGTTAATCACAGTTTGTTTTTGAACAAAAGGAAATGACACATCCAGTCTGATTGCATCTGGACTGAAGTTCTCTGGTTTAAATAGAAGTTTTGAACATTTAGCTCCCTGCTGCTCGGCTCCATGGAGCCTGCTGGTTATCAGCTCTTCTCCTCATCAGCCTGTCAGCTCTCTGTGGTCGCTCAGAAAAAGGCCTTTCAGACCTAGTGGCCTTCCAGAGCACAGGCGTGAAAATCGGCTACATTTAATCAGCCATGGTGAGGAATTTAAAGAAAAGGATCAAGAGAGCTTTGTCTTAATGGATTGGCTACAGTTTAGGGGTTCAGGACACCGAGTTATACCTAGTTAAAGGCATTTCATTCTGTGACAGTGTAACTCAAACCACATGGTTTCCCTGCAAGCATTCTCCCTCCTTTGAATAAAAGAAGAACGGTTGGTTTTGACATGTTTCTGTGGTAGATACTCTGATATCAGAGCGGCATAAATTTGTGCATTTAAATTGATTGTGAAGGCAAGTATTCCATAAATTAGCTAAAAAACTGAAAATGAGCGGATAAGTCAGCTTTTGTGCTTTGGAAGTGCATCTCATCTACAGAAGGTCAATTCTCTCAGGCTGTCTGTACATTAAAATTTCAAGCTTACTGCCATGGCAATTCTTACCAACACAGTAAGGCCATACAAGATGTTGGTGACATTCAGAAAAAGGCCAGTGCAGTCAAACAAAGCAGTAAATCAAGTGCCTTGACACATGCTCACCAGACAGTTTGCCGTTTGTCACCGAGCTTGAATGGGGCTAAAAGCAAAGTTGCGGACGCATCGGGGTGATCGGCATTGCTCAGATACTGCACAAGAGGCCTTTTCAGACAGCTGCAACACTGATTACATTGTGTGAAGGCCAATCAAAGGGGAAAATGACGAGAGCAGCCATGCCGGACACACACAATACACAAATGGCAGCGGTCAGATGGTGGAAGAGAGAGGTGGTGCTCCGGAGATTTTAAAGACGCATTTCAGGATCCGGGGTTGGACACATGGGACATTCTCACATCCAAAAGGACATAAACAACTTAGTGAACCTCAATAAAACAGTTTCATATTAAACATCAAACATATTCACTCATAAGTTGCATGAATGGAGAATGAATTTTATGAAATGTTGGATTCAGAAGAAAAAAATGTTTAATCTCCGTACCCCTGTTTATGTTTTAAACCTTAAACTGTATGAATGTCTGTTCCTTTCTGCCTGCTGTTAACTTGTTTTGCAAAAACAACAGCTCGTTAGGCTCTTTGAGGGACCAACCACCTGTCCAGGTGTGACCCTGCCTGCTGCCTGCTGACCTCTGGAATCAGGCATCAGCTTCCAGCGACCCTGAGGATGAATGGATTTCTCCATTTTGTCTTTTTAGTGAGAATTTAAAATCTGTTCAATAAGCTTTGTTGTTAGACAAATGCACCTCTTCACCAGACTTTTAACAGAACTCATTAAAAAAAGATTATTTTTAGTGACTTAATTATGAAAAAATGAAAAATATACTTATATGCAAAATCTTTTAAGAAGTCAAACATTTATTAAAGCATGATATATCTGATTACTTCTGTGGACTATGTTCATTAATTCCCAAAGTTTGGAAAAAAGAAGATTTCTAAAAAAATTGAATACTTTTAAAAGTATTAAAAAGTCCTATGGTCACAGATAATTGATAACAAATGCATTTTTATGGCATTTTATGAGCATTTGCACACTTTTGCCAGATTTAACGTTTATTCTTCTGTTGTTTTAAAGGTGATGAGAATTGGAATCACTGGACAAAAAAGGTGGATTTTTACTATTTTAAACTCAAATTTGATGATGTTGGAACCGCATTTTAAAGCGATGTTGAGAATATAAATGAAGTAACAAAAGCAGCTAAAGCTACTTTTGCTAAGCTAATATTTGTGTCTGATACAAAAAGCTGATGCAGACGTTACAATCTGTTTTATCGTAGATTCAATTTTAAATGACCAAACATGCTTCATAGAAAATCACAAGAACTATTAAAAAGCTGTGCATAAACGTCTGAGACCAGAAATTTTGAGTAATTTATGTTTTAGCAGAAACAAAATATATTATCACTGATTCTTCTAATTTCAGGTGTTTGAAGTCTGGCTGGCATTTACACCGTTCATGTTTTCATTCATGCATAAAATTATTTAGGTTTTAATAGATAGGCACAGATAAAAAAATGGTCAAATGGAAGAAAAAAACGGGTCGATGTAAACTTCAAAGCTAACAACTATGCTGTTTTTGAGCGTGTAAAAAATCTGTTGCATCGGGGTTAATTTATTTATGGTGCCAAACAAAATAAATCAAGCAAAGATTTTATAAATGTGTGCATTAAGTTTTCATATTTAGAGGTGTGGAACACTGAATAAAACGTTTTTTTAAATTGTCATTTCTGATTGTAATCAATCTCCTACACCTATTTCTTGCTTTAGAAACTCTAGAGTTGTAAAAGCCTGACAGTGTGACATCACACTGTCACTGAACTCACCCATCTTGACTTGCAGTGGGAAAGGATGTTGTTGGTTTAGCATCCAGGAAACAGCAGAAAACGTCTTGGCTAGAAGAAGCTAACCGTTAGCATTAGCTACTCCACCACACAGCAAACCTCCTGTAGGCTTGTGTTATTTGTGGAGATAAAACATCAGTGTTGCAAAGCAAAGAGACTCAGTGGTAGAGTCATGTTGCTGTTAGCCAATCAGAGGTTAGATGTCCAAATATCAGGAAATAAGAGCCCAAATCCTCTCATGTTAATCCCTCTTCTGATGTAGCATTTTGCTTGCTAGTAGTCCTCCTTGAGTTTGGCTAGCAAGGCATTCATTCATGATAAAGACCATTGCGATTGCATTGATTAAATGAGTGAACCACACCTTTAATGCTGGAATCAAATGATTTAACAAAGAAACATTCATTTGTATCATTTTAAAGTGTATTTTTAAACCTTTAAAATTAAATTTCCAGGTACAATAAAGCAAAAATAAGACATCAGACTAAAACTCAAACTCAACAAATTTCTATGATTACAGTAGGTCTTAAAACCTAAAAGTTCAGACTAACCTGATCTTCTAGCAACTAAACACCCTCAGTTCAGAGGTCAGGAACAGATTTAGACACTTTTATGTTCACTAATAAAGAATTCCCATCAGATTCTTGTTTCAGACAGTTTAGAGGGAAGTTTTGGAGCAAATGAGTCTAAACAAACCAAAAATGTTATTTACAGAGACGCAAAACACACACTGACACCCCATAAAAACAGAGTCAGGGGGCAAACGACAGAAACACATGTCAGTAACAATCCGTCACTGTCTGACTCTTCTTGTCCGCTGATGAGCAGTGAAGATGATGATGATGATGATGGTGATTAGGGTGATCATGACAACAAAAGCTGTCTGTTGTGTGGTGAGCTCAAAGTAGACCCTCCTAAACTCTGTTTGCTGAGACAGCTCTGGTGTCCGTCTGTGCTTTTAAAAGGTTTTAGAGTTCCCCTCTGGAACTCGATGGCTCTCAGTCTCTCTGTGACACAAAAACACGAATCTGCTACCGACGCATCAGGGATCATTCTGATCATGTGCCCCACGGGAACCAGGGAGAGTGTTTGGCATCGAGGCGTCCTAAATGGGAATCAGTGTGTGTGTGTCTGCTTTATGTGTGCCCGTCCATGTGTGGGAGGGCTGCTAGAACAGGGGATTTTTTGTGTTGGAGAAGAGAGAGGCTTGGGCACTTCATCTTCTCTTCTGTGCACTGCCAAAAAGGGCAGAGGTCAAAAGTCAGGGCGATTGGAGAATTCCGCGCTGCATGCCGACAGATCGTGTTTCAGGAGAGGAGGGGGAGGGGTTGCGGATCGCCCTGGAGGGCTAGGTGCTTGTGTGTGCATGTGTACATAGATGCATTTGTGCATGCTCCGTCTGCAAAAGTGTTTATGTGCTGAGCTTGTTTGGGCAGCCCAGTTTTTTAGAGCTTGGAGCGTTTGGATCTTTCTCTTGATGTTAGGAGGATTCCCTAACCAACACCTAGCTTCTCTGGGCTGAATGTCACATCGTCCACAGCTTTAAGACTTCCATTTGGAATGCTTTAGATCCACTTTGGGTCATTTGTCAGTCACAGGATGGAAAGCCTTTCATGTTGGGTTAAAAAGGACAAAACTACTAAAAAATAGTTGATTTTCTCTTTTCTATCTTTATATCTTTAGGTGTTTTAACCCTTTGATGCATAATGGTCACTACAGTGGACAGGTACTCAAAATTGTTATTTATTTATTTTTGCTATTAAGCACAGCTGTTGAAGACTTTATTGCATTTGAGCCCCTCCATTTGGGTTTCAGTAAGCCAAGCCAACATATTTCATGTTCAGAATGCACGCTGTCCACTGAGGTGGACATGTAATAAACTATGTGTAAATTAAACGTTACAAGAAATGTGTAAATATGAAATTTGTTTCATTCACACCTAAAGATGAATGAAAAAATTTGTTTAAAAAATCATGGTTGAATTCATGCATCAAAGGGTTAAAATACATAGAAATCATTATTTAGACATAAAACATTTTGGTTGCTCAGACGTTTCTTTTCTAAAAGCAGAAAAGCTCATGACTGAACATTAAACCTGCTCTACAGAAGAGTTAAAAGAATAAAACCAAAATGCCAAAGTTGCACAGAAGCAAAAGTCTTTAGAAAAGCCACAGGCTGAATAACTAACTGGAACATTTAAAACTTCACCCAGTAAAGGTTTAAACTGTCGACTCATCAGCGGTTGGCTCAGGTTTAAACATTTAGCAGAAGCTGTACCGATGCAACAGGTTTTAATATGCAAAGGAGTTCAGAGCTCAGCTAGCAGAGCGGACCCTCCCTCTGGAGTCTTTTGTGACTGATCATTAACGAACATGTGCTTTGGACCTCCGGTGGCTCCCGGGGAGCCTGGACTGATCACCACAGCTGTGTTTCTATTGTGCTCACCCACAGCGCCAAAAGAAATAAAACAAGCTCCGACTCTGCGCAGGAATTTGTTTATTTAGGGGTTGAGGCAAACAGCAACATGAAGAAAAAAAACAGATTTCAGTCAGTTCTGAGCTTCTTTGTGTGAAGTTTGTTTTCGTCTTTAAGGAAGTTTTTACACATTTTAAACATTTATAGAGCAATAAAAATCAGAAACCAAGGAGAACTGTTTTTTTAGATTCATCCTTTAATATGCTTCATTTAACTTTACTTTAATCATTAAGGTTATAGACAAATCTAACTGACACATTTCAAAACTTTTAATGATGTCCTGTCCTCTTATTTTAATATATTATTCCGATTGAAACCATTTCTTTTCCTTTGTGACTTCTGTGGCTGGAAAAGAAATAATGTAATTTAATCTATAATATGAAGGCATAAATTCAAATATTATCAAAGAAATATTCACATCTAAAAGGGGTGCCCAAACCGTTTTCACAGGCCACATAAATGTGACTCTTATTTAGGAAATGCTAAACTATTATACAGTGTTTTTTTTTTAAACTGCCCTGCTCAAAAAGGCCTCAAATGAACATACTAGAGAAAATGTACTTTACCAGACTGCTGGAGAGATCGCTCTAGAAATGCAAATGAGGGCCACACCAAATCATGGACTTGTGGAAGTTTTTCATTCCAGTTTCAAAGCCTGGCAGAGTACAGAGTCAGCCGTGTTAAAGGTTTCTAATGATATTTTTATGACAAATGATGCAGGGGAGTCAGTGCTGCTACTCTTGGATCTAACTGCAGCATTTTGATCAACTGTCTGGAAAAGTGGGTGGGCATTACTGGGACGGCTATTCAACGGGTTAGGTCTTACCTTTTGGAGAGGAGTTTTTGTGTGAGAATAGGAGAGGTGGTGTCTGTCAGCACTGCCCTGAACTGTGGAGTGCCACAGGGGTCTATTTTTGGCCCTCTTCTATTCTCTGTTTATTTTCTGCCTTTGGGTTTGTTGTTTCAGAACACAAGATCAGTTTTCACTTCTATGCTAGGTTTACCTTGCTTGGTGCTACAGTCTTAGTCCAGCCACTGATTGACTATTTATGAGGTTATGGTCTTCAGTCCAAATGTGAGATGTGACACTGCTTGTGCTTCTGAGTTGATATCATTGGCCCCATTTAGGAAAGCTGTCAATAGAAATCTGAGAGTAAAAAGTAGGTGACGCTTGACAAACACATAAATGGGATTGTCAGGTCTTGTTTTTTAGAGGCACATCTTTAAGATTGGGTCAGTTTCATCAATGACTCATCTAGAAACCATTGTCCATGCGTTCATAACCTCACGTCTGAATTACTGTAATTCTCATATCTCATCTCTCTAAGCCAGGCCTTTATCTCTTGGCTGCAGATGGTCCAGAACTCTGCAGCTAGATGAGATCGCACGTCACCCCTGTCTTAGCTGCCTTGCACTGGCTCCCAGTCAGGTATAAAATAATTTTTAATAATTCTTTAGCATTGCTTGGAGGTGCCCAGTTATTTGCCTGTTTTTCTGTGTTTGTAGGAGCCTCCTAGCCCACTTTGGTTGACCAAGAAGCTCCTGTTGGTTGTTCCTAAGGCAAAAACGAAATTGAGAGGGGATCATTTTTTATCGGTTGCAGGCCCGAGGATGGAATACTCAGAAAATCAGAAAGGCTGCCTCAGGTTTAAGCCTTACCCCTTCTTTCCACCGGAGCCGTCAGCAGCACGTTACTGCAGCAGCATGTCATAGCTGCTGATAGGAACCGCTGTGGTCAACAGAACCTTTTCCTGGAGCCGTCAGCAGCGCGAGTCGGCCGCGTCTCAGGAGCAGCATTTCGCGGCCCTTAAGCGCCGGTTCTATTTTCTACATGCGACGCCTCTGAAACAGGTCAAGTTCAACATTTTTGGGGAAGGAAAGACAGGAAATCAGAAGCGGAAACGGAGCGAAGCTCCCGAGATTTTCAGAATAAAGAAACGTTTTGCCTTCCGGTTGCTTTACTTTTAAAAAGTTACTAACTGTGCGGCCCCGTGAGAAGTTATCACCTAGCTAGCGGTCTCCTTTGTTTTTCAGGTCCGTATTGGCGATTATAAAACGGACAGAACATAAAACACAAACCTTTTAGAGCCATGTTGTAATTTTCTCCTGCTTGTTGTTGTGTTTACTGACAAAGTCACTCGTGTGTCGGTGACAGCTGCTCCCCTGCTGCTTCACGCCTCGTGGGAAGGGCCAAGCAGCAGCTTACGCGAGCAAGACGTGCTGCTGCAGTAACGTGCTGCTGACGGCTCCGGTGGAAAGAAGGGGTTATTTTAACACTCCAGCTTTTATGCAGAAAGAAAAATGACAAGGCAAGGCAGTTTTATTTATATAGCACCTTACAACAGTAGAAAACTGACCCAAGTGCCTCACAGAAATTTAAAACAATTAAAAACACTACACCGCAATAATGACCAATGTTGTGATGAATGTTTTATTATTTTAGTAGTTATTTATCCTAGTCGTACCTGCGATTATATTTTTCATAAATGTTTTATGTGTGCAGAGTACAGCACGTAGGATCTCCTTAGCAAACCAATTGAAGATGAAAATCACTCTGAGGGCCACACATTTAGAGGTTTTGCTTTGAAGATCAACAGTTTTGTTGGGAAAATTTCACTGGAACCATCACACTGATGGTGGCTGTGGGACAAGTGTTTAGGTACTGTAGACAAAGAGCAACATCCAAGATAAAAACATTTTCTGAAAAATACAAATCTGTTGAGAAATGTTAGACAATTTTTTAACAAAGCTTGGATCTAGTAAAACATGCAAATAAGTTAAAACACTCATTTTCATTTTCCTGCCACTTGTGGGTCTCCATGTTTTCATCTATTCCATCTCCAATTTGGACCAAAACGTGAACTTAAATTGCCACAAACATTGTTCCCAGTAGTTTAAATCTGATGTTTCACTTGTGTTTTACAAAAACAATTACATTTTTTTTCATTATGAAGTATACCTCCCCATCAGAACTGTCCCATTCATGCTCTCTGCTCCAGCTTCTCCTTCTTTTGACTCCTTATGATGAAAGAGTGCAAACAAGTCATTGACAGATCGGATGGAGGCGTGTAAATGTGGAGATTGACCTCCCTGCCCCTCCCATTTGCCGCTCTCCAGGCTGTTTGGATCAGGACGGGCTCCCAGCTCCTAATGGAGGCAACGGGCTGTGGTATCTTTGATGCCGGCTTCGTTAACAAAGTGTTCTTTTTGTGACGGCGTAAGAAGCAACCAGCAGGGTTTCAGCGAGGAGGTAAAATGTAAACGGGGGATTAGCTGGACTAATGGCCCCAACTTGTCGTTGATGTTAATTAGTGTTAATTAGGACACCCCCCCCCACCCCCACCCCCATTTAGCAGATTGAACTAAAAAGACGAGAGTGAGTTCCTGGCAGTTTCACACAAGTCCTGGCACATGTTGGCACTCACACGGTCGAAATCTCATGCGCACTTTTCCACACCAGCCAGAACTCTCTTTCATTAATTTCAGCGTCTCAACAGTGCAGCACTCATACTCTGACGGCTTTCTCCTGTTTGTTCTTTGCTTGTTGTCAGAGGCCATTTGCTCTCGCCACAATGACTTCCTTTCACTGGGTTTGATCTTCACAGCTATTCATCCTCCTCTTTTCTAGTGATCAAGAGAAGAAACCACCATTCTACTCTTTGCACAGCCTCAACCTTAACCCCCTCCCCCGACGTGTGTGTAATTGTGTGATTGTGTGTCCACTGATCCAGGGAAAACACTGTAGAAGGATTTGGGATCTCTTTTGGCTCCTGAGATTCCTGAACGGAGACATAATCGGCCACTTTGTTGGGCTGGTTAACCCCGTATTGTCCCAGAGGCGCCTGAGAGTTTGGATGCTGCAGAGATGGCAGCTTTCTGTAACACACACACAGAAAAGGCACAGCGACACAGGGAAGTCCTATCTGAAGCTTGTTTTTACTTTTCCATGCGTGGCCGACATGTCCAGCGGGCTCGCTCTCAGGCCTGATGTCCCAGCAGGATTCAGTGGTGTGAAATGGGGGCCCCTCCGTTGGCTGCTGCTGGGAGTTAAGGGGGGGTTGATGTTTCTCTCTGGCCAACACCTGGTATCACTTTATTAACCCTCTGCTGTCTTGACCTCTGAGAGCCAAGGAACACCAGGGCCAGAGGGGGCCTCAAGAGGGTGGGAGGTGGAGGGGGGTGGATAAGGAAGGGGTTCCACATACGTCATCACCTTCAGATGGGGAAGTGATGCCCCTTCATTGGATGCCAAGCTGTGACTTTACCAGTGCTGCCACCCCCCTTGACCCTGACACCCCCCCCAAACCCCACCCTTCCAGACTTGCAGCTGCCAACTCTCATTGGTCCGCTGTGTGCCGCTGTGGCGGAGGGAAGAAGGGAGCACAGAGCGGCGCAGTGAGAAGGGGCTGCGCTAAAGGTCAACTGTTGGTCAGAGGTTTTTATTGGGAGTCCAAGAGGGAGGGAGCTGGAGTGGGAGAATGCGTTAAAGACCACCGTCTGAGATTTTAACTACAGGGAGGGGAATTTGGCCTTTTTTCCACCCCTGCAGACATTTAGCAGATAGAGGACCGACTCGAGCGCAGACGTAAAATGCGGTGACGTCCCTGCAGGCTAATTCAGACGTCAGCAGCTCTATGACGAATTTTCAGAGCTACATGTTCATGGGTGCAGTGCAATGGTCACTATCAGCCCAGAGAACACGCTCAAATCCATGTCTTCTCACAGCTCGTGTAAGTATCATCGGCTGGAAGACCCGTGGAAATTCCATCACAGGAAGGTCATCCTGGAAGATTGTTGCTGATCCAATCAGAGGTTACAACTGGTCTGTGGCGAGTCTCAAAACCCCACATGAACCTCTGATTAGTTACTGGCAAAGTCTGCAGGGATTCAGCGTCCACAAATAGAGCCCGGAGGAAAAAGTAGACTTCTCTGACCCTTCACGAAAATATGTACCAAGAGCGCTTCGTCCCATCTGATTATTGATTAATATTCTCTCGTAAAAATGATTGTGGCTGCATTTACGAAAGCCCTTATTGATGTTAACCTTTGATAAGAATAACACAGCGTGCAGATGGTTAGCATGCAGCTGAAAACAACCACATACATGCTAGCTCTCTCTGTTTAAACATTTTCTTCTGTGCAACGGATTTTTGTAGAACTATGTGCAGATTTTATTAAACTCCAAATTTGAAGTTTTTCCACATTTGAAATAGACTATTACTTAAGTCTGAATCTCACTGAATTGGAAAAGCTCATTGTCCCAAAATGCCTCGAATGATTTCCCTCACATTCTAGTCACAGAGTAGTTGAAGGTGTCTGTCTCAGTTCAGATTTTGAGTCAGAGATATTTGCAGAAAAAAAGATAAATGTGAACAAACTAAGACCTAACTGAAACAATTTCAGACTGAAGCCTTCGTTCTATAGATGTGAAAATGCGTGTAACAAAATAGAGGCGTTTTACCCTTGAACTCCCTTCTAATCGGGAGCGATTCTGATGTAAAACAGCAGTGAAATCGCACCACACAACTGATCCTGCAAGGTCTCAAAATCCCAAGAGAATTGTAACACCACGTGTTATTTCAGAAGTTAGCATTAGAAATACAGCTGCATGTTTCTGAAAGCTCTGTGGCTTATTTTCTGTTCTGTTTACAACAGCCACAGAGATTTTAATAGGAAATCACGTGCGTTTACCTGCACGTAACTTTTATTTTGAAAGTTTCCAGATGGTTTGCACGGCTTTTGTGTTTGACTTCCTGTCCGCTCTGATTTAAACTGTGGAGTTTGATGTGTTGTGGAAGCATAGAGCGTAAAAAATAGACTTGAAACTCAACGATAGTGTCATTTTTGTGTCTGGGATGCAACCAAAACGTTGCAACGTTAGCTGCGGACGACTAATTATCGTGAAAAATGCTTCGTAAATCTTTCACCTCCGGAGGAAAGAATCCTTACATTTCAACAAGAAAACTGCAGAAAAGGTCTTAATTTTTTTGGAATGATGTCATTGACCTGTTCAAATTTTAAACCTGCAGCAAAATTTTTTATGTTTACTCATTTTGCAGATGCTTGACTCCAAAGCATCTTACAATTCACTCTAACATGTATGATGTTTGCCTATTTCTTTATTTCATCAAACCACCTGCAGACAGATGAGATGGTTGTCACTTTGGAGTCACAAGCTGACTTGTTTCCTACTAAACTTCTTATCTTCTGAGGCCACAGCAGTCATCAAGTCAGAGCTCCTCTCTTTAGAAGGAACAGATTTTAGTTTTTTTCTGAGTTTTGTCCCATTTGGAGGACTGAAGTCAGGAAGGAACTGTGGAAAAACAAGGTTATCTCCTGACTCGACCCGTGGAGTGCAGCGTCAACTCTGTTTAGCTGCTGCGGGATGTGGCTGGAGTGTCACTAAAGTCCAGTTTCTGGAGTACAGTGTCCACAACTTAAACTCTAAGGTCCAGAGTCCATGGTCCAGAGATTATAGAGTCCTGAGTCCAGGATTTATAATATATATATATATATATACATACATATATATATATATATATATATATATATATATATATATATATATATATATATATATATATATATAATCTAAATTTGTCTACAGTCCAGAGTCAAGGAACAGAGTCCAGGTTATAGGTTTAGGGTCCGAAGATTAACCCACTGCCTGATCACATGACCACAGTTTAATCCTTTGATGCATGAATTATGAAATCTTCAACCATGATTTTTTAACAATTTTTTAAAATTCGTCTTTAAGTGTGAATGAAACAAATTTCAACAAATATTTTTAGTAAAATTTTATAATTTACAAATTATTTATTACATGTCCACCTTAGTGGACAGCGTGCATTCTGAACATGAAACATGTTGGCTTGACTCACTGAAGTCCAAATGGAGGGGCTCACATGCAATAAAGTCTTCAACAGCTGTGCTTATAGCAAAAACAAACAAATAACAATTTTGAGTACCTGTCCACTGTAGTGACCATTATGCATCAAAGGGTTAAGAGAAACAACTTCCATAAAAGAAGATAGATAGATAGATAGATAGATAGATAGATAGATAGATAGATAGATAGATAGATAGATAGATAGATAGATAGATAGATAGATAGATAGATAGATAGATAGATAGATAGATAGATAGATAGATAGATAGATAGATAGATAGATAGATAGATAGATAGATAGATAGATAGATAGATAGATTTTTTTTCTCCTTCTGTCCATCCTTTTATGGAGCTGACATTCCTGGAGTGGTGGAAACAGAAGCCCTTGTTTAGAAGCGAATCCCTCCCGCCCCATCCCCTTTTTTCATCTTCCTAGTTTTGGAGCCCTGGGTCAAAGGTCAAGACCCCCTCCAGCTTCAGAGACATGTCAGGTCATGCGAGCCACATAGCATTCCCTGTATAACACCCCCCCATATGCCCCCTGCCCCCCTCAGCAAAAGGCCCGCTGCCTCTCAACGCCGACAAACCCGCTTACACAAGAGGTGTGAGAGTGTGAGTATGTGTGACATTTACAAAGATAGCAGGCTCTAGAAATCACTTCAACGTTGTTTAAATTATCTCCAGAGATTCGTACAGGATGTTGATTCTGGGACACATGTATGAAGGAAAACTCGTAAATAAATAAACAGTTCTGTCCCAAGTTATTGTGATGAATCTAAGCAGCAGAAAAAATAAACAGGATGTCAGGCTGCAGAATAAATTAGAAATGTAAATAATGATGTTTTTATTTTTCATCTTTTCCTGTGAGAAGTTTTCTATACCCCTTCGTCTCCATGAAATCTGCACAAGTCCTCCAAAGAAATGATACAAAAATAGGAAATCAGCAGCAATAAATTCAAGCACAGCTGAATTAAAACTGTCAGGAAGCAATTAGGAAAACACCATAATTCCTCTAAATGGGGCCAAAGTTGAACTGATAGCAAAATGTGTTAAGTGAAAATAACCAATTTTGGGAGTGCATTGCGGTTTGATGTTAAAGGTCACGAGACTTGACGGGGCCTTCGCCTGTGTCCCGCTTTGCTTAGTCAGCAAATGGAACCAGCGCCATGATTCCTCCAGAAGAGCAGATGAAAAATGGGTTTGAGATGCACAAACAGGCCTGGGATGCAGCACGGAGAAGAAGGGCGACCCTTTCCAATAGATAAACAAATAACTAAATAAATCCTGGGGACACTGGGGGTGAGGGAAGCTACCCTCGAGGGGTCAGAGCAGGAACAGATAAATCTCCCTTAAAGACGCCATGCCTCTCCACAGTTAACCTCTTAATCAACCCCAATCGGCCAAAGGAAACAGCGCTGACTCTCCAAAACTCAACTCTGGGTCTTTGCAGCAGGCACACACACACACACACACACACACACACACACACACACACAGACACACACACACACACACACACACACACACACACACACACACACACACACACACACACAGTGTAAAACCACGGATGTGTGTACAAATAACAGAGAAATCTGCGTCTCCAGAGTAAAATCAGAAGGAAACACGTTCAGAAGTCCAGATTCTTTCTCTTCTCAGAACTACAACCTTGTCCTCGTCTGTCTGTCAGCAGCTTTTCTGTAACACTATAAAAGCAATTAACCTCCAGCAAGAGCAGAACATCAGATAGGATCTGCTCATGGTTCACACCAATCATGGGACCTCTTCACAAACATGCCCCTCTTGGCCCTGAGCTTCTATTTCCGTCTCACGCTCAGGTTGCATACCTGTCCACTCTAGCCTGGCAAGCCATCCTAGAAAGGTGAAACTACAAATCCTAGAACATGGTGCAAAAGTCCATTTATTTTTGTTATTCAACTTAGACTGAGATACCATTCAAAGGCTCAGGGCTGGGTTAATTAGCTGATTAGAGTGTGACTCGTTGAGTCTAGAATATTGAACCTTTTCACAATATTCTTATAGTCAGAGACTTAGAATTTGGGATTTTCATAAACTGTACGCCATAATCGTCACAATTATAACAAATAAAGGCTTGAAATATTTAGTAATAATAGATAATGAAAACAAGTCTTGTTGGAATTAATAAAATGATCAAAAAGTCCTGAATGAGACAGAACTTTTCACTTTGTTTTTTTTTTCTTTGCCCTTTGATTTGTTTCAAGACCTTCGTCCCAATCCGGTTTCAATCCTGATTTGGTTCTGATTTAGTCCTGATCTAGATGCAAAACACCATAGAAGAAGAAGAAGGCCCAATCTCAATACTCACACTGCACCCTGCGGTCTTCAGCAAAGTGCACTTAGAGAAAGTGCACAGTAAGGCTTCAAGTGCATAGTAAACAAGTGTGCAAATAATGGCTGAATTGAGACAGGAAGTATTACACCATCGACTGCAATGCTGGGATGCTGGTCTCTGTAACACTTTTTTTAAACTTTATTAACAACTTTCGAACAAACAAACAATTATTTAAAACAAATTTACATTTATTGTTGCTTCGTCTAAAAGTTTCAGAGCATCAACTGATTGTCCTAAAATGAACTAATTTCATTAGAAAATACATATTTTCAGAAAAAGCACTTGAGCCTATCCTTTCGCAGCCATGAATTGTGGGTAAAACACTTCACCCAAGTCCGCATCGATGTGGACTTGGGTGAAGTGTGGATCAAGGGTGCAAAAGGGGCGTGATCACCTTCTGCACTTGAGAATCGGGACATCCTACGCACTCGCACTTCTGGTCAGGATCGCGCAATTGAAGGGCGCAAGGGTGGTAGTGCAAGTATTGGGATTGGGCAGAAGAAGAAGAAGAAGAAGAAGAAGAAGAAGAAGAAGAAGAAGAAGAAGAAGAAGAAGAAGAAGAAGAAGACACATTTTCAGAATAAAGAACTTAAATACCTCTATCTCCTCATTGAACAGTTCAAGACTAAATTGTCCAAAGTTGATGTCAAAGCCGTTTCAAACAAATGGTGTTTCTGAGCCAGTGCCATCTTTGTAGTTATTCTCTGTTGCATAAGTCCGCCCAGTGTCAACAAGGGGTGCTATGATTGACATGACACAAGAGTCATTGGACCAATGGTAGACTTGCTGAGGCTACATGAATCAACCTGCAGAACTAATTTTTTGCTACTGCTACGACTTATCTAAAGCCTCTGTCATTAAGCAATGCCGCCAATTTACCCCAATGCTGAGGCGGCATCAGGGAGATTTTGGTCGTTCATAAGTGGTCAGACTGTGGCAGTGACATGATGCGATCATGTGCTTTTCATAAAAGATTAGGTGATGGAGGTGTGAAGGGGGTGTAAGGTCGGTCTTGGGCTGAAGTCCTTTTAGCTTGGACATAAACTTACTTTTTATTGTGTTTGAATCCACGGTCTTTAAAGAGCAAGTCACCCCCAAATCAACTTTTTTTTTGCTGATAAACTAAATAAGCAAGTGTCTAATCGTGCTGTAGACACGTGTCGTCAATAATTTGGCACTTCAGTGCATCTTAGTTAAAATTTAAATATTCTGCCTAAAACTGTCAGTGTTGTGCCGTTGTCAAGTAAAAACTCAGCCCTGTATTTGAATTTAAATCTGCCAACGCTATTGGCTCAGAGGTATGCTATGATGTAAACTGGTACATTATGATGTCACAATGCTGTCGTGAGCCTGTGTGTGTGTACTTGTTAGCGGCTCCACCCTCTCGGCCTGCCTGGCAACAGCATTTGTTGCATTTTTCAAACATGAAGTGGGAGTGGAGTTAGACTCTGGTAGGGGGTGACTTGCTCTTTAAAGAGGAATTCTGCTGTGGTGGAGTTGCTAATGCTAATGGTTAGCATCAGTGTTAGTTCTACATGGAATTACTCCCCGGGCGAGGCCCCCTTTGAGCGCCCCCCCCACCCCCACCCCAACCCCCACCCCCACCATGACCACCACCCCTCCTGCACGAACACACGCATGTTTTCTACAAACAGGCATGTTTTATTAGAATGACTATTGAACATTCATTTTTCTAAGTTGCACATATTTACATTAATTACTATGAAGTTGTCAGAATGTAAAGCAATATACATTATATACTGTATCAAAATATATAGAATCAAATATACAAAAAAAAACTATAACTAAATATTAAGAATATATGAACATAATAGATAATAAATATTCTAAATAGCAAAAATATTTCACACATAACAAACTAAAGAGAATCACTACAGCATTGCACTTAGAACAGAAAACACAAACTAAAATTACAACCTAACCTTCATGCAGAGTCATCAATAATGTCATCATATGAAATCTGCTCCCCTACTGAGTGATTGATACTAATCAGAGCCAGGTTAGTGAGCCGCCCCTGAAACATAGTTGACCTCAGGTATGACTTGATCAAGTTTTGAAAAGCTCCTCTCAGCTGGAGCCACAGTGACTGGCAGAGCAGTCCAAAGGTTGGGGTAGATCTCAAATAGATCTTTATCATGATCCATAATATTTAAGAATTACATCTGAAATTGTAATTTAAACTGACATAAAAAACTGTAGACTACCAAAAATGCCAACTTTTACAGAACAAATCATGTAAAAAATAATCAGCGGCCATCTGCAATAAACAAACAGGATAGTTAGTGGTGACTGGGGAGTTTTCTTCTGCTTGTAGAGTTGTTTTATTTATTATTGTGTGAACATGATCAACATGTGTTTGTTGTTGTTCAGGCAGGCCACAGGCTGCAGCGAGCATTTAACAAATCCTAGTTTGAATCAGTAAAAAATGATTCAAGGAATTTTTTCGAACCATTTGAATATTCGTTTCAATATTTCAGCCCTATTAGCTCTGTTAGCAATTAGTTGACCGAATTTAACCGTTAAAATCCCAGTTAACTGGTTCAAAAAATTGAAAACATGCATCACGAGAGCGTACATACCTTTATCTTTCTCCTCTTTTTTTTCTTTTTTTTTCCTGAATCGGGCACCTGGTGGTTTTAGCCTTTTTATGTCCATCTCTTCTGTTTGGCTCTTGACTCAATAAGTTTTCTTCAGTCAGGACTAAACAATTTGACCTTGATGGGTGGGTGATCACAAAATCGTTTTGTTTTTCCTTTTTTTATTTCGTCATTTCACACAATTCAGAAAAACCAGAAAGAATGATAGGCCTGTGTTTATGATATTATGAATGAAATGTGCGTTAAATGGAAGAACATCAAGATGTGATTGACTTTAGCCATGTTAATACAGTTGATTCAGCCCCTACCAAGGCCGGATTAACCATATGGGCAACTGGGCATTTGCCCAGGGCCCACAAACTCTAAAGGGCCCAGGGCAGCAAGGGCACGAGCAAAATACTGTATCTGTAGTCTCCCGCTTTATATTAAACTAGGGTGACTATACATCCTCTTTTCCCCGGACATGTCCACTTTTCACTCTCTGTCCGGGCGTCCGGACTGGGGGGTTCTTGTATTGATGAAAATGTCTGGTTTTTCATCCAGGAGCAGGGATCGAATTATGGGGGAGCTGGATATCCTACACATCCAGGGGAGCCGGATAAAACGTTTTCTACCTATATTACATCATTTATGGACTCTTTTGAGCAGAGAGCACATATAGCGATGATCGTTGGTGTTCAGCACTCCAGGCTGCTGCGTCCAGCGCACAGTCCATTCTCAAAGTGGCACAACCAAAAAACCATAATTAACATGTCCGCACATGTTCTCTACTTTCTGTCTTATTTGTGCCTGAAGCGCTCTGCTACTGCGGAGCTCATCACCAGTGCTACTATGATTTCACCTCACTGACGCAGCATCGAATCGCGCACTCCGCTTTGCAGTCAGGAGATCCCTTTGATCTGCTCAAAGTAAATGATGAGGTAAAAAAGTAAGAATCCAGGCAGCAGTTATTCTGGAGAGTTTGGAGGAGATGCAGGAAGATGAGAGACAGACAGGACAGGAAAATAGTTCAATAAAAACAAGAAAACAAAACAAAGACTTGAAAAGTAAAATGTAGGTAGATTTATCTCCACTACATGTTTTTACCTGTATAAAACAATAAGTTACACACGTCATAATTATACATCTGATACAATTCAGATCACATTCAAAACTCATTCACACACCCAGGGCCGTTTCAAGACATTTTGGGGGCCAAGGCAAAATGACAGCCCCCCCCACCCCCACCCCCCACCCCCCACCCCCACCCCCATGCAGACTGACCAATGAAGAGATGGCCTCAAGTTAAGACCCTCTCCTCATTGGTCAGTCCACACCAGGTGGGTCAAAGGTTACCCTGAGCGGGTTACGTGATGTCAGGCATTCAAGTATTGAATATATTTACTGCATGTTACAGTAAAATATTCTGTATGTGACCATTTTATGGTGATCCTTGGGTCGTGATGATGGGGCCCTTGAATATTGTTGCCCAGGGTACAACAAAGTGTTAATCTGGCCCTGGCCCCTACTCGCTCATTTCATTTGGGAAAAACCCAGAGGTGAATTCCCCGGCCGCGCCCCTCCCCTTCCTCTTCTTCATACACACATGGTGCACCTGAACCTCTCAGTCAGCAGGAGCGCCTGCAGCTGCAGGGGGCGCCAACTTGCTGTTTCCAATCCAGACACTGTGATATGACAGATAGAATAGAAAACCTTGGTGAGGCACATATTTTTATTTTTTATTTTTTTACTCAGCGCTTGTGCGCCCCTTTTGTGTCATGAAAAAATGCCGCCCCGGGCAACTGCCCTGTCTGCCCGTGCCTAAAACCGCTACTGGTTAGCATCTACTAGCCGAGACGTTCTCCGCTGTTTCCTGGATGCCAAACCAACAACAGCGTTTCTCGTGAGTCAGGATGGTTGAGTCCATGTATAAGTGATGGTGTGATGTAGATCTGTCAGGCTTTTCTGAACCGAGCATATTTCCATATTATCCATCAGAAGCTAATGCAGGAAATAGGCAGGGTACTATTTTCATGTTCAGCCTGCATGACAAACTCAGAGTGACCGATCATTTTCAAAAATAATAAGTAAAACATAGTTTCTCAGTGAACCTGCTCTTTTTTCACAAACTATTCAGCAAATTTGTGAAGCTCATGTAGATGTTTACCAGGATCAAACACTGCTGTTTGGATGAAGGGAGTCATCATCTCCAGATTAGATGAAGAATTTATGGTCCTGATTCTTCTGCTTGGTGTTGAGGCATGTTACCTCTGCTGTGTCCTCCTGCAGCCCGATGGAGGATGAAGCAGAAGTTGCGAGGGCTAGCATGCGGTTAGTGAGCACAGCTAACCAGAACAACATAAAACCAAATTGGACCAAATGCATCCTTTTAATTTATGATTTAAACAGCCAGCATCAGTAAAAATACATTATGGATACAATTTAAGAAGATTTCACAAAAAAATTAATAAAACAAAGTGTTTCATAGAGAAAACAAACTGACCATAAATTAAGCAACAGCATGAACTTGTAAAAATTGATTTGTCATTCCTTATTTCTCATTGTATCAATAGGAAACTTCATGTTTGAGTGAAGTATGTCTTTAAATCGACTAAATGACTTAAAGTTTGTGTTTTCGGAAGTAACAACGTCATGGAGGAGTCTGAGTGGACTGGAGTTGTCTTGATTTGCAGGCATAAGGCTGATCCTCCTTTAATTAGCCTCTTTTGGGTGAACTCCTGGTCAAATTGATCATAAGCCTCGGCTGTATTAAATTACACTCTAATTATTAGGCCCCAGTGCCCGAGGTGCCCTTGGTCACTGGGACCACAGCTCCCAACGTCTCCAAACAGGGCGAAGGCAGGGCTAATTGGGGACAGGTAAGGTTACATGTGACAGCAATTAGTCCCAGCACAGGGCCAACTTTGGCCCCGGGCTAGAACCGTTCCACTCAGAGTTTGGTCCTTTAACTGCTGAAAACTAAAGTTTCTTCTTTAATTTGATTGGATTTTCCCCCAACAGCCATTTTTTGTTTTCTTTGCATTACCCCCCAAATCTTTTTAATGTGATTTTTCTATTTTTACATTAAGATAAATACATGGAGAGGAGGTTCATGCACGTCACTGGACACATGATCCAGGCTTACGGGGCAGCAGGGTTACAGGAATCACCCTCAAATAACAAATCAAGACACTTTCTGGGGAAAATAATCAGGTCCCGCAGCTCTCGGTGTTAAACCCCCCATTAGAACACGGTGTCGCCGTTAATTACCGCAGAACCGCATGTGCGCCAGAAGCCAGTTAAAGGAAGAAAAACACAACATGTTCCCTCTCCCTGCTGTTTTTTAAGCAGTTGCTGCTGGTTTTGAGGCATTTTAAATTATAAACCTTTAAAAGTTTATTTTTACTATCGGTTAACCCTGGACACATAGTTTGAGAATAAACAGCAAGTCAGTTTTGTGCAAATCTAACATAAGCAAAAACATGGTTTTTACAAGAGCGCATTTAAGCATTGGCGCACACAAGATGCACATATCCGCGGTTTTTGTCACTCAAATACTTTTTTACGTGTTATTCTAAGTTTTTAATGTAAATTAGCTTTTTTATCATTTTAAAAATCCGAACCATATAAACAAAGATTTAAAAATCAAAGCAGACTGCGTAAAATTGCGCTGCGTAAAATGGCGCATTTAAACAGTAAAACAAACAACATTTTTCATTAAAAGTTAGAAAGCTTAACATGGGGTCCATACGTCCAAAAACATAATCTGCTGTGTGGTTTACGTAAATTTAACTGAATATGTTGGGAATGAGCAACTGGCGTAAGTGCTGAACTCATGAAGGCATCTCAACAAGATGCCCAACGCGTTATTTTCAATTAGACCTCAACTTAAACCCGCTCCTGTCACTCAAATCAATCCTAATCGACCACGGTCCAATCAGAGAGCTGCTTGCGCCTCCAACAAGACTTTTGAGACCAATCACAGCCGGTCCCTCGTGTCCCGTTTCTGGCTCCAAGGGGAGGAGATGCAGCCTTATTTGGCATGCATTGCCTTATATGGAGAGCCGCCGGGGGAGGGCACCCAGGCGAGCTGTCCTGCCGCTGACACTTTCCCCAAACCGGAGCTTTGACTCTCAAAGACAAGACAACCAGTCGGAGGACGAAGCGATACTCGAGAGATAGGGGTTGTTCGCACCGTTTCTGCTCACAGTCTCTCCCACGGACTCTTATCTAAGCGCAGAGGAAACTTCTGTTGCGCGGTTGGTAAATAACTCCAGCGCGCCCGTTGACGTCAGTCTCCACATTCTCACCGAGAGGAACCGGGGTTGCCCAATCCTCAGGACGTGCGCCTTGTGCAGCTGGGACAAAACGACTCACTGGTTGCAACCAACATGTGGTCAGTTTTTAAATCAGCATAAATCTGGTTTAAAACGGGAGAAAACTCAGAACGCACCAGCGAGCGCGTGACTGAAGAAGAGTGTCAGAGGCGGGGTAGTTGTCTTAGAGCTGTTTGAGGCTTTTTAAATGATCGTTTCCAATTCAGGAAACAGAATCAGCTCGTTTTTGATCCTGAGAGCCAGACGCGGAGTTTCCAGAGAGGTTGCAGTCTGAAGAACATGCAGCGTGTTTATGGATCGTTGCGCAGCCAGGGACACCGGGAGTTGTAAGCTCTGCTGTGGCTCATTTATCATGTTGATGCCCCGCTGCTGCTGCTGCTCCTCCTGCTGCTGTAAACTTTGATGTTTGAACGAAGTATTTAGTAACATCATCAGACTGACGTTCTGACGCTCACATAAGCTCGGACTGATCTCTGAGGAAGGTGGGAAAAGCCTTTTTGTCCTCCCTCATTTCACATTTTCAAGACATCAGGACGGATCTCTAACGCGCACGCTGACCTTTTCCGTGATTTTAACAAAGATCAAGTGTTTGGGGATAGCATGGCAATGGTAGTAAGCCAGTGGCCGGAGAACATTTCTGCTGATCCGGGGTCACAGCTCCAGATGTGTGGCCAGGAGCCCGGTGGGGGACCGGGGACTCCCAACGGTTCCACCCCGGGTAACGACGCTCTTTCCGGGGACAAGATCCCCAACGTGGACTGCATGGTGTGTGGGGACAAGTCCAGTGGGAAGCATTACGGCCAGTTCACCTGCGAAGGATGCAAAAGCTTCTTTAAGCGCTCGGTGCGGCGGAACCTCACGTACACCTGCCGGGGGAACCGAGACTGTCCCATCGACCAGCACCACCGTAACCAGTGTCAGTACTGCCGGTTGAAGAAGTGCCTAAAAGTCGGCATGAGGAGAGAAGGTAAGCCGCTGTGGGAAACTGATGGATGACAGTTAAACGTGGCCCAATTGACCAGATTTGTGCGTAAAAACGCGCGTAACGCTAAAAAAAATCCACGTCAACGGTAGGTCTTTGAGTCAGCTGTATAATAAATGTGTGTGTGACATATCCTCGTTGAAATTTTTATTTTTACATTGCTAAGTTTCTAAAGCCTATAGCAGAACAACCTCATTTATACATCCAGGAGCATCTATTTTTGGCACCAGTCCTCATCACATCGTTCATCTTTTCCCAACAAAACCCCTGATATGATGCTCTTATGAGGTCAGTTTGGAGCAGAGCCACTTGTGCGTAAAGTTCTTTAAGATGGCCGTTTACATGCAGCTGGCTCTCAGGGAGAATAATCAGTCACCACCTGCGGCACTAAACTGCTTATTCCACATTCATTTACCAAATCCGAAGCATCCATTCCTGTGGAATCCTCTCTTTGTCTCTCCGCTTTAATGATGCTGTTGGTTTGCCGACACCCCGAGCCTATAAGAGGATGCCGCTACATTTGTTGCAATTGTGTTGGATTAAGAACGGGTCAGTTCATGCCAAAAAGGTTCAGAGGAAACGTGTTGGAAGAGGAGCACTTCCCCGTATTAATTATCACTTAGCAGCGACACCCGGTCCAAGAGGTGCGAGCTGCGCGTATTTAAACCGTGAGACCAAAATGAGGCAAAACTGATCTGCTAATTGCCAGCGGTTGGCTCAGCTGGCGCCTGTTTGCGCGTTTCTTTAGTAGAATCTCTTAAATCCGGGTTAAATAGATGTTGGATCCAGGAGGACTATTTAGGATGAAGCAGAAGAACACGCGAGAACACCAGAACCTTGTGGCGAAAAGATCTGCGCGCTTTTGCGCAGAGCGACTCGTTTCATCCACTTCTGACTGATCAACGCTCTGCGTGTTTAATCAAGATGTCACACTTAGTCCCGTTCAGTTCTCTGTCAGAGGACAGAATAGGGTCAACGGCAGCCAGTGCTGCTCAAGGACACTTGGGCAGTGGATGATGAGGGACAGATAGCGTCCGTGCAGCACACCGACCCGCTGCCCTTTGTTCTTTATCAAAGCAAAAATGTAAATAACATCGGTGGGAATACCCGCCCTCGGATTCCTCAAGGGCCTCTGCGAGTCAGCTTACTCCGTGTGTGTGTGTGTGTGTGTGTGTGTGTGTGTGTGTGTGTGTGTGTGTGTGTGTGTGTGTGTGTGTTTACACACCGCCACGTAAAGAAACCCGCGAGCCACTCCGAGTCGGTCATGCTCCTTTCCGACTGAATGAACCCGAGGAGATCGCCTGATGCGCTGCAGCGCGTTAAAAAATAAACCCAACAGATCACCGTTCTGCTTTAGTCTGCGTAAAGGAATGAGTTCAAAGATTTCAACCACAAGAAGGACTTATTTTAATTTATAAGTGCAGGAGACATTTTTCTAAATCCTGAACATGCTCTAAGAAAAGTTGCATCATGTCCCGAAACTTTATTTTGAACGCAGAAGTAAAACGTTGCTGCATTTTTTTAAAGATTCGGATCAAAATCTGGTTCGTTTGACTCTTAATTGTGTCATCTGATTGGTGGGTTGTTTTGTGATTTGTGTTGGACCAGTTAAGCAAAAGTCGGATAATCGTCATGGTGTGGAATCAAACATAAGTAAATATTCCCTGAAGGATTTTTATTAGACATCCTGTTAATAAATTATATTCATTTTTGTGGATAGTTGAAGCAAAATCTGACATAAATAATGATTTATTAGACACATTTTTTGGATTTTTCAGTTTTCAACAAGTGGCAGGACAGTTAAAGCTCCCAGGGGTCATCCATAAGTCATGTTTTCTGTTTATTATTCAGCAGGGTCAGTTAAGGATGTCAATGGGATGCAGCATTTAAGCTCAGTGAGGATTTCATTTAAATCTGCATTTAAATAATCCAAAGTTTTAAAAATCTGAATGATCCGTATGAAGAACAGAGAGTTTGTTTCATTCACAGATGTTTGCAGAAACATCCTATTTCTGCTCAGAGGAAATTAATACTTGGCTGCTTTAGAAGGCATCATGAGTGACAGATTTATACGTTTCTTTCTTTCAAGTGTTTTCTTTTTTACTCCTTCCCAAAGGGGACGTTTGACCTCTTTCTGCAGCCCGCTGCGTTGAACATAATATCATTTGTTGGAAACTTCTATCCAGAGAAGCTCTCAGCAGCAAGTCGGCAAACATTTCAGCGCAGGTTTCAAGAGGAGTCAAAGCTCTTAAATGTTGGCAGCGATGGTGTCATTGTTCCAGTGGGCAGCTACATCCAACCTCCAGTTGCTTCCACGTCGGCGCCGTTTGCCAGCTGACTCGTAAGCAGAGAGGCAAAGAGAATCGACATGACAGTTCCTTTGAACTGAGGGAGGAAATGTTTTAATTTTACAAGGACGAGTCTCTGAAGATGGAGCAGCACGGGGAAGCGACAGCACGCTGGATGAATTCATGCACCATGATAAGGTCATACTGCTGTGTGTGTGTTTGTGTGTGTGTTGATGAACACACTCGGTTTGTGGAATTATTAAGAGTGTAGTGATAATAAGCAGACTCAACATCCATAGTGCAGGGAGCTGTGACTCTTCTGACCCATAATGCACTCTGACTAAATCCTACAGCAGAGCCGAATGTAGGTCAACTCCAACGTTAATAACCGACAGGCTGCAGTCAAAGTCCAAACGTGTGAACTGTTTGGGGGCCTCTCGGGTGTGTAAATACCCCACCGGAGCACTCGAGTCTAACAGTGTGTATTGACTTAAAAACACTGTAGTGATAAAGGTGTGTCACTATAAAAACACAGCTGTTGGTGCTGCTTCAGCTCTGGAAACCCCGTTAATCGGTCGTTATTGAAGGTAGACGCTCAGAATCTTCCAGTTCTGGAGCTGGATCCAATATTTAGGTAAATAAATATGACAAAAGCAGCTTTCTGATCTCATCTGCTTACACATTTGATGAATTCTGAGAGTTTTCTTTCAGATGTACGGCTAAAGTGACCCGATGAGCTGCAGTAACTCCCTCTAAAACTGATTTTGGACTGTTTTGGTTGTGACTTAAGTAGCTCAACCTGTTTTTTGCGTCAGTTAGGTCACTTGTAACAATATTCAGCAAGGGAAGAAGCACAGGAGTGTTTACTCAAAGCTGAAAAGTAGGGTATCACAAGTCTTTGAGATTCTTTAGTACGTTTCACAGCAACAGACTCTTCCTTTGGAGGGCTCAGAAAAGTCAGTGCTGTAGGCAGCATTAGCTATTTTAGAAGATGCTTTATTAAAGTTTGGGGACAGAGATTCCAGCCAAGCTTCCAAACTTCCTGGTAGGGAGCTTGTCCGTCGCTCCGGGTCTGTGTCACACTCTGCACGCCTGCTCTCTCGCTCTGGTGCGTCTCTCGCTGCGTTCCTCTGCTCCTTCATGTTTGACGGATAACTCGGGACAGTCCTTGGGTGCGCAGGTGGTTTGTTTTCAATAATTTAGCTTCAGATGGAGGAAAACAGGAGGGGGAAAATGTAAAGAGAAACGCCTTCTGATGACGAGATAAAAAAAAGAAAAATCAATTTTTCACACTCTGAAAAATTCATTTGACAAGTTAAAAAGTTGATGTTGTTGTGGAGCTGGTCTGTTTTTTTTATTAGCGGCTCCTGTAACTCAGGTTTTTCTATATTTGATTCAACTGGAGCTTCCTTTTCTTTAATAAAAACCAGACTAGAGGTTGACCGATATTGTTTTTTCTATTGCCGATACCGATGATAGGTAAAGGCCAGCCCATAGTTGATTTTCATGGTCTATCTAGATGTTTTCCATCTCATTTTCATGCTAAAATGTCACAGATAATATCACTTGATTCACAAAATTTCTGAAACTGAATGAGTTTTTGAACTCTGAAGTTAGCCAGCAGTAAAATCTTCATTTTCTCTGCCCAGTTTAGTGTTGAAATCAGACATTGAACTAGCGTTAATCAAACAAACTAGCAAACTGACCAAGAATTAAATATTTAAAACTGGCAACAACAAAAAAAAAAAAAAATAGATCAAACTTTTATAAAGCAAATGTTATTTGGGAACCTATATAAATTAAAATAAAATTCTGCAGCAGCACGGGGCTGCCCGGGGATGTACCTGACTTTAAATCTGCTTTATTAAAGAGGTATATCGACTGATGCCAATATATTAAAAATTGTCAAATATCGGTCCAATGTATCGGCTGACCGATATATCGGTTTACCCCTTGTCCAGAGCAGCTCCTACATGTATGTGCTCCTTATTTTATGCCAGTTTTTTCTCTGTTTGTAATAATTTAAATTCTGCTAACTCCTGAGGGAGATCTCTGACTACAAAGGACTTAAAGGCACAGCTGCATTTAGCATTTACAGCTGCGCCTTTAAGAATTTGCGGTGGCAGAAAGTGTTACTGCAAAAACAAACACGAGACAAACCAAAACGCTTCATGTTGTGTAAATGGAGCTGACCCTGAACTCAGGCAGGCTTTTTGAAAATCTGCATGGAATAAAATTTGTTCTTTGGCAGCATTAACATAAACCCCAGAGGTGTCGTTCAATCCATTTTAGCAACGGCTAACACACACGTTTCAGACAAATGGGTCTGAAACGTGGTCGAAAGGTCAAGTAAATATAGGAAAAGCAGCAAATATGAATTATAAACTTTGTTTTTTTGCTAATTATCACTGCGCTATCATCTCCATCTGTTTCTTTTACACACTGGCTCCTTTCTGCTGCGGTCTGACTCTCGTTACCTCACTGCAGTGACCCACAGGTCAAAGTTCAGGGCCAAAATAAAACTATGAGAGCCATGGGGATATCACCCTGGTGTCACATCACACACCACCCTCTCAGCTGGATCACACATGTGCCTTCACATGTGCTCAGGCATAGATTTTCACTCTTTTTACTCTTCAAAATGTATTTTTCTGATACAAACAGGCTGTTTCCAGCTTCAGAACTGCATGTTTGGATAATTTTTAATCCCAGAATGGAATAAATCCCTTTTGTTCTCCCACTAGATGCAGACAGAGACAATATCTGATTGCTCGTGCTGAGAAACGGGTTTATTTTCGGCTCACAAATGGAAGCTTTAGGGATAGAAAAGCTACTTATTTAATGCAACTATCAGAATAAGCCGAATCTATAATGCGTCTGCGGCGCTGTGACCTTTCAGTCCAAATGTTGATGGGTCTTAATTGTATTTAGCTGCTGTAATGCCTCCGACCATCTGACCCGAGGCTAGCACAGAGACGGCAGGCAGCTGTCGTTTGCTGAAGCGGCGTTTTGAGAGCCGCAGCCGAAACGTCCCATGGTACGTCGGTTTTCATGCACTTTCATCTTATCAGTCTCTCTTCACGTCATAACAGATGGAACACTTCTTGTTTTAGGAATCCTTTTGCTCACTTTGAAGCAGATTCTAGTTGTTTTCCAGGTTTACAACGTAAATCGGTGGACATTTGTTACTACTTCATCCCTGCACCTTCCTTTTCTAACTATCCACAAGCGTCTGCTTCCATGTCGTTCCCTTCTCTCCTGCTCTCTTCCCTGATACCACACCTCTCCTCCCTGCTCCTTTAATCCTTCCCACCTTCACCCCTGTTGCTCCTTTTCCATCTACTCTTTATCTCTGTAGGCGAAGAAAAACAGACGGCAATGTGTTTCACTCAAGTGCTCTGCCTCTCTCTGGCTTGCTTGCTCGTGAGTGACCCCCACAATGAGGCTTTTGAAAAGTCAAGTGGGTCAAGTAGATTCACAGCCATCTGCAGAATTAATCACTAATTGATATTAGAGCAGATTAACTGCTCTGAAATGACCGCCCAGACCCAACAGGACCTAACGGGCAGGTTCTGATCCATCTGATGATGTTGTTGGAATGGTTGTAGGGTACCAGAAGCACTCTGATTTCTTAAAGCACAGCCAAGGCTTTTAAAGCTCGTCTTCCTGAGGAAGTGCCCTGAACAAATCCTTCCAAACATCCCTTCAGAGCCTGCTCATGCTCGCTTGACGGTGCCCTCTAGCGGAGTGAGGAATTTAGCCCGAGTCAGAGTGACGACGTTCGAAGTTCCCGTTCCCGGGGCGGGAGATGCTGCCTCCGCTCCCGGCTGCTCGGAGACATGGTCAAGGTGTCCTTCAGAGACGATGCACCAGTCGCAAGACAATGTCCTCATTACATGGCTTCAAGGACAGCAAAGATCAGACCGTTCACCACCCTAAACTAAAACATTTATACTTGTTTCCATTATTTTAATGTTAAAGCTTCTTTTTCCTTTGACTTATGAAGTCCGACGCTTCCTAAATCAGCAGGATGTGGATTTTTCTGTGGTAAAATCCCTCTTGGAGCAATGCTCTTTCGTTTACTTTCTTCTAGCTGTGACAACAATCCTCAAATAAAAAAAAGGCTCCAAAACTTTGTTTTTCTGGGGTGTTTGTGAAAAATGTCCTTTGTGTTTGTTCAGACTCGGAAATGACATCATAAACATAAAACAACTTATTTAGTCAAACTCTCTTGAAAGAAGTCAATTGTTTTCCAGATTTAAAAGGTGAAACTTTCTATTTTCGCACCGATTTATCCAAACTCACCGATGGTGCAGGCTTTTATCATTGCTTTTGTGTGGATTTTAGTTCGTTTTTGCCTCTTAGAAACCGGCAGACTTGGGCTTTAAAACGACGTGTTTAGGGATTAAAATCTAATTTATTTAGGTTAGAAAAACATCACGATTTGGCTCCGCGCTGTCTCGTGCTACAAATCGCCTTTTGTGGCTTATATGCTGACGTACACGACCACACGTACCAAAGAGATAGCAACACCCAACAAACTTCCCTTTTGAAATACTCCACTCTGCAGGCGAACATCGGAGTAAAAACGTTGAAGATCCCTGAGTTAAAACATTTGCCTTTTCTAATCTTTACGTCACTTTTATGAAAAATCCCAACCTAAACGTCTTCTGATGTTAAGTCATGTGTGTGTGTGTGTTTCAGCCCAAACCAGACAGTCAAGTGAGTAAAAATGTCTTCAATCACCTGAAGTTGCTGCACCTTCTCTTTGAAGACACTTAAAGTTGTTTTTATTTTGAAACTCTTTGCGTAATTCTGGAAAAATGGAGGGCTGTGTGGCCGATCTGACAGCCGTCTTTAGCAAACGTGGAGCTGCCGGAGTGACGAGGAATGTCTGTTGAGCAACATGGTCTTTGTGACAGACAACACCACCTCCCAGCTTTGCCGCTCGGCCCTGTTTGCCGAAGGAGACGACATTCTTCTCGGGGAACACGGGTTGATGAGTTCACGGAGGAAGCTGGAGCTCTGAGGTCAACACCTTTTGTGTGGAGCTATTTATTTCAGGCCAGAATTAAAGACATTTTTATAACACTCGAGAGTCGTTTGACCCCTCGATCTTCAGATGGTGCGTTTGATTGCTACAGCTGCTGTGTGAGAGTCCACAGGTGATAGATGAAAAGCATCCCCACCCCTCTTGTCTATCCCCCCCCCCCCCCCAGCCTCTTCACCTGTCTCTCTCTGGAATCTCTTAGCCGAGCATTTTCTCAGATCATATTAAAACATTTTTCACCAATTTTTTTTATCTTCCTGCAGTTCTCAACTTATCACCTTCCCACTTTTACGCCTTATCTCACCCGCTCAACCTTTTCCCTCACACACAGCCCCCTTTTTTGCCTTTCACACACTTGCTCTGTAACAGTAGATGGAGTTATTAGTCAGACAGTGGCGATGGCTGAACAGGTGTTTTTCAAATGGGCCTTTGAGCACTCGCCGCATCATCATCACTCCACACCCGCGTGGGGGGTGGAGGGGGGGGGGAGTGGAAGGTTGGGACATGTGTTTGTCGGAGAGCTTGGCCTCTGTGTGCCCTTTTCGCTTCGGGCTGAGCCTTTTGCCGATACACAGAGCGGGTGGGGGGATGTTACATGTATTCATGTGTGGGTGTGTAACATGTGTAGGTGTGAAGAAGTGTTATATCTTTAACAGCTGCTGCTTGTCATTACTCATTGATGCTCAGCAGCGGTGGAGGATGGTCTTGGCCTGGACTTCAAACTGTGCTCTGCTGAGGAGACTGGCACTGACACATTTAAGAGTCAGAAAAATGTGGCGTTTTCGCTCCTTCCACCCTCTTCTGGAGCCCACCATCCCACACATTTTCCATGCCCAATTTGCTTCTTTCTTTTCTCTCGTCTCTCGTTCCAAACAGGCTCATAGGACTCCTCTTTCTCCCATGTAGGCCCTCAGAAAAACCACCATTACTGTAAACTAATGAAAGTTTAATACAGATGCTGTTTGAGCTACTCAAAGTTGGACTGAACACAGAAACAGAAATCTAAAGCTCAGCTGTGCTTTTCAACAGCTGTTCAGCGAGGACGCACGTCCAACTCCCAGAGCAGCCCAGGTCAGTACCTGACCAACGGCACCGACCCGTACAACAGCCAGCCCTACCTGTCCGGCTTCATCTCCCTCCTGCTGCGCGCCGAGCCCTACCCCACTTCTCGCTATGGGGCGCAATGCATGCAGGGGAACAACCTGATGGGCATTGAGAACATCTGCGAGCTAGCTGCCCGCCTGCTGTTCAGCGCTGTGGAGTGGGCCAAGAACATCCCCTTCTTCCCTGACCTGCAGCTCATGGATCAGGTGAGTTGGACACTTTGATCGAAAACAAACAAAAGAGCTCAAGCTGTTCTTTTTGTTTGCATTTTTAGTTGTTGAGAATAAAAAAATAAATGAAGAATAACTTTAACCAACACTTTAAAAAAGAAAAGAGCAAATAAATGAATAAAAAAAGCTAATGTTTATCTTCATGTCTGTGTAAACTGACATGCAGCGGCTTATAAGAAGAATTGTGTTTGGCAGAAACAACGTTCGGAGCCCACATCGATCCTATTGTAGATTTACGCCCGAGTGAAGTCTTGGCACAGAGAATCTACTCAGACTAGAAATATTTAGACGCTTTCATCACAGCTGCAGCAGCATCAGACCATCAGAGTCCTAAACCCAAACAGAGTTCAGGTTTTTGTTGTATTCTTACCGTTAAGTCACTTTTTAGGTTAGGCTGGTTTAAAATGATCAGCTTCTTCCACAAGGAGCTCATAACTGACTTTGGCTCAAGTTTAAATACAGAAACGTGTGTTCACTTCTGTCAGACATGTAGAGTTTGAAAACAAAATTACATTTTAAATTTCCTTTTTTTTCGACTGGTTGTCGGTTAAAAGGTCTTGAGTGTTCGTTTGTGCATGATTATATATATATATATATATATATATATATATATATATATATATATATATATATATATATATATATATATATATATATATATACTTGTGCAGAACTCAAGTTGCCCCCCATCTTGGTGCCTGTATGTTGGAGTTTACCCCGGTGAACGAGAAGGTAGCCTCCCTCCTCCTACGTGTTGGGGGGACGGGTTCTGACTGTGGTCTGTGCTTATGCACATTTTTGGAGACCTTGGAGGGGGTGCTGGAGAGCGCTCCTTCCGGTGACTCCCTCGTTCTGCTGGGGGACTTTTAACGTTCACATGGTCAACGACAGTGAGACCTGGAGAGGTGTGGTTGGGAGGAACGGCCCCCCTGATCTGAATTTGAGTGGTGTTTTATTATTGGACTTCTGTGCCAGTCATGTATTGTCCATAATGAACACCATGTTCAGAAGTAAAGGTGTCCATATGTGCTCTTGGCACCAGGAGACCTTAGGCCGCAGCTCAATGATCGACTTTGTTGTTTCATCTTACCTGCGGCCGCATGTCTTGGACACTCGGGTGAAGAGAGGGGCGGAGCTGTCAACTGACCACTACCTGGTGGTGAGTTGGCTCAGACGGTGGGGGAGGATGCCGGTCAGACCAGGCCCAAACGTATCGCGAGGGTCTGCTGGGAATGTCTGGCAGAGTCTCCTGTCAGAAGGAGCTTCAATTCTCTCCTCCAACCGAACTTCCAAAATGCTCCGGGGGGAGGCTGGGGACATTGAGTCTGAATGGACCCTGTGCCGTGCCTCCATTGTTGAGGCGGCCGACTGGAGCTGTGGTCGCAGGATAATCGGTGCCTGTCGTGGTGTCAACCCCCGAACCTGCTGGTGGACACCGGCGGTTAGAGATGCTGTCAAGCTGAGGAAAGAGTCCTATCAGGTCTTTTTGGCCTGTGGGACTCCAGAAGCAGCTGACGGGTACCAACAGTCCAAGCGGAACGCGGCTCGGGTGGTCGCCAGGAAAAAACCCGGGCATGGGAGGACTTCGGTGAGACCATGGAGCAAGACTTCTGTACGGCTTCGAGGAGATTCTGGTCCACCATCCGGAGCCTCGGGGGAAAGCAGTGCACTACCAACACTATCTATAGTGGGGACGGTGTGCTGCTGACCTCTACTCAGGACGTTGTGGATCGGTGGGCAGAATACTTTGAAGACCTCCTCAATCCCACCGACACGTCTTCCAATGAGGAAGCAGAATCTGGGAACTTTGGGTTGGCCTCTCAAATCTCTGGTGCTGAGGTCACTGAGGTGGTTAAAAAGCTCCTCTGTGGCAAGGCTCCGGGGGTGGATGAGATCCGCCCGGAGTTCCTTAAGTCTTTGGATGCTGTGGGGCTGTGTTGGCTGACGTAGCTCTGCAATATCGCGTGGACATCGGGGGGAGTCCCACTGGACTGGCAGACCGGGGTGGTGGTCCCCTTATTTAAAAAGGGGGACCGCAGGGTGTGTTCCAACTTCAGGGGGATCACACTCCTGAGCCTTCCTGGTAAGGTCTATTCAGGGGTTCTGGAGAGGAGGGTCCGTCAGATTGTTGAACCTCAGATTCAGGAGGAGCAATGTGGTTTTTGTCCTGGCCGTGGAACACTGGACCAGCTCTATACCCTTAGGGGGATCCTGGAGGGTGTGTGAGAATTTGCCCAACCAGTCTACATGTGTTTTGTGGATTTGGAGAAGGGGTTTGACCTTGTCCCGGTACTCCGGGAGTATGGGGTACCAGGCCCTCTGATATGGGCTGTTAGGTATGACTGGTATCAGTGCTTGGTTGGCATTGCCGGCAGTAAGTCAGGCTCGTTCCCAGTGAGAGTTTGATTCCGCCATGGCTGCCCTTTGTCACCGATTCTGTTCATAACCTTTATGGACAGGATTTCTAGGCGCAGCCAAGGTGTGGAGGGCATCCGTTTTGTTGGCCTGAAGATCAGGTCTCTGCCTTTTGCAGATGATGTGGTCCTTTTGGCTCCATCAGAACGTGATCTTCAGCTTTCGCTGGAGCGGTTCGCAGCCGAGTGTGAAGCAGCTGGGATGAGAATCAGCTCCTCTAAATCTGAGACCATGGTCTAGATTCGGAAAATGGTAGAATGCCTTCTCCGGGTCAGGGATGAGGTCCTGCCCCAAATGGAGGAGCTTAAGTATCTCAGGGTCTTGTTCACAAGTGAGGGAAAACTGGAGCATGAGATCGATAGGCGAATTGGTGCTGCATCTACAGTAATGTGGGCGTTGTACCGGTCTGTCGTGGTGAAGAGAGAGCTGAGTCAGAAGGCGAAGCTCTCGATTTACCGGTCGATCCACGTTCCTACCCTCACCTATGGTCATGAGCTTTGGATAATGACCGAAAGAACGAGATCACGGATACAAGAGACCGAAATGAGTTTTCTCCGAAGAGTGGCTGGGCTCTCCCTTAGAGATAGGGTGAGAAGCTTGGCCATTCGGGAGGTGCTCGGAGTAGACCCGCTGCTCCTCCACATCGAGAGGAGCCAGTTGAGGTGGCTCGGGCATCTGGTCAGGATGCCTCCTGGACGCCTCCCTGGTGAGGTTTTCCGGGCACGTCCAACCGGGAGGAGACCTAAATGTGGACCCAGGACACAGTGGAGGGACTATGTCTCTCACCGGGCCAGGGAACGCCTTGGGATTCCCCCGGAGGAGCTGGCCCTAGTGGCTGGGGAGAGAGAATTCTGGGCCTCTCGCCTTAGGCTACCGCCCCCGCGACCTGACTCTGGATAAGCAGATGAAAATGGATGGATGGATGGTTGTGCAGAACTCAACAGGGTGATAAAACTTAGAAACATACCAAAGTTGCAGGAAAGTGACTCTGAAAGAACCGAGTTTGAGTCCCGCATGCAAAAATGACACCTGAATTATTAAGTGTAAACCCTAAAACTCTCACGACAATAACAAATGACTAAAGCTCTTTATTAAAATGTATCATCTACTTATTTAAGTTAATAAGGTGTATAGTATAATATAAGATAAAGTAAATGAATAACATTATATAGTTTATTTATTTATTAATTAATTTTTTAATTTGGTAAAGTTTAATAAATGATTCAGTGAGATTTTAGTACTGAGTTGTGCAGCGGTAAAAGTTCTCTAAATTTAATGAAATGACCCAGAAGTGTCTTGGTGGCGCTAACGGAAGAATCGGAACTTCCGTCATCTTGAAAAACACAGGACCTTATAATTATTCTAGTCCAGAATTAAATTCAGGTTCATCTTAAGAACTGTTGCTTGTAGCCGACTGTAATAAAAGTAGTCAACCATCAGCCGGAAATATCTTCTGGATTTTACGTAACTTTTTGGTTTTCTGCCTTTTACAAAACCTGTGAGCATCTTTGGGTTTTAGAAACAAGAGTACAAACAAGTAAGAGCTGAATCAGGCTTTTCAGCTAACGTTTGACCTAAAACAAACACTGAATGGACGTTTGTACTTAGTTGAGATTCATATTCGACATGTAGAAGTGGCTTAGATTTAATTCCCAAGTTCATGTGTGAATAAAATAAAAATAAAGCTGGGATTTTAACATGATTTCTATATGTTACAAATTATTTAGGTATCTATGAATGAATGAAATACTTTTTTTATTCTATGGTTTGTTGTGATGAAATAATATTTTGGTTGTTCTATTTTTAGCGCCAGTGGGCTGGATATAGATCAGATCCTTAAATCTTTACTTCGATCTGGTTTAATGAAACTACGGATAAAGTTTAGTGTTGGAAGACAATTAAAGATGTTAAATTTAAGTAGATTCTTTATTACAACAATAAAACAAAAGCAAATGGATAAAACTGGAAGAGTTTGACCATCCTTGGCTGCAGTAAAAATTCTTTGTGTTTATTTTCTAGGTGGCCCTGCTGCGAATGTCGTGGAGCGAGCTCTTTGTCCTGAACGCCGCCCAGTGCTCCATGCCTCTTCATGTGGCACCTCTCCTGGCGGCCGCCGGCCTGCACGCCTCGCCCATGTCTGCAGAGCGCGTTGTGGCCTTCATGGACCACATCCGGGTCTTCCAGGAGCAGGTGGAGAAGCTGAAGGCTCTGCAGGTCGACACCGCCGAGTATTCCTGCCTCAAGTCCATCGTGCTCTTCACGTCCGGTGAGTCTGGAGAAACAAAACGGCTGAAATCAGGAGCGAGGGCAAATTTTCTTCTGTGAAAAAGCAAATAATCAACTCAGAAATGCCCAGTCGTTCAAACTGAGCGTAGCCTTTTTTATTTATTTATTTATTTATTTTTTAAATATATTTTAGTTTTAATTATAAATCATTGGTCTGTCACTTCTGGGGGGATTAATTATTAACAGAAAAGCAAAGAAATAACTTGTCTTATAAAAAAGAGCAGCTTGTTATTATTTCTCTGGCTTGTTATTATTTCTCTGGGCAAATTCTCAGTGACTTCAACAATAAATATTTAACTTACAGAAATATTTAGGAATGTAAATACCAGTTTTCAGTTATACAGTTTTTTTATTTACTTCAAACATTTTCTTTTTTACAAATTACAACAAAAATCCTATAAAAAACTAAATTTTGTCCCATGAAAAAAATCCCATTTCATTCGAATCACTTTAGAACACATTTATTTAAATTTTACTCAAGTTTACCTTTTTAGTTCTGGTTCTACTGAAAATATTCACACAGAAAAGTCAAAGTAAAGGTAAGCTAGCTGCTCTGCTCTGGCGCTCCGAACCTCGGACATTTGTATGACTTTGTGCTGTTTAATCTGTTCAAATGCAGCTTAGCTACAGATGAGAATTTGCTTTGGCTGAATATTTGAACCATTTTCCTAAGGTGCGACTCATGACAGGAAGTTCTAATTTCCAATAAAAACACTTTTCTTCACTGGGAAGACTCTCGTTGCGGCTCAGACAGAAACGGCGGAATTAGCAGGCGGCTAAGCTAAATTTCTGTGGCAAAAGTTAATTCTGTTAATTGGTTTATTGGAGTCAACGGGGTTCTTAGTTAGAGGGTTTCTTAAATAACTTTACCTGAGCCTGAGACGTCGTAGAATTTGAGGGAATTCTTTTGCGTTTGAATATGTAGAAAAAGATAAAGTAAAAAAAAAACAAAAAAACATGTTGTAAATTACTTAACTAAAAAGCAAAGTAAATAAAGGTCAACCTGGCAGCTTGTTAATTTAGTCATTTTTTATTTTATTTAATAGATTTCTGATGTTTTACAAGTGTGTTTAAAAAAATTATTTTAGTCACAGCTGATAATAATAATTTTGTAAAGCTTCAAACTTTCACATAAAAAAATAATCCCAGATGAGAAACGTAAATAACAACTAAACAACAAAAATTAAACAAATTTAACACATTTTTGTTAAAAATAATGAATTTGCTAATCTTGCTGCTTTTTCTGAAGTTATAAGTGTCCCTTTATGTAAAACATTGAATGTACTTTGGAAAATGTTCTGCAGAATAAAATAATAAAAGCACAAACACTATCTCACTGTAACAAAGTGGAGAAAAAGGGTTACAACACACACTTATAAAACCGATACCAGTGTTTAAACAGGGGGAAAAAAAAGAAGCTTGAACTTAATCCGCAACCTTCTGACCCCCCGGAGTCTGACCGAGAGGTGACCTCGAACGCTGCAGCAGATATGGTCTTATTGGCTCCATATGTAAATGCAGCTGGTACAGTCATCCCACCAGTCATGGTCTCTGCCCTGGACGAGATCTGGCTGGAACTTCATCACTTTGTTGTTCTATAAAAGCAGTTTTTACCAGCCTGAAGCGTCCTCAGCTCTGCGAGCGTTTGTTTCTGTCTGCAGGGTGCAGCTTATTCTGTTCTTTGGGTAAAATTACTCGTTAAATTACATAAGAAAGCAGTTTAAATAAAGTTATATCAATATTTATTTGAACAAATGCACTTACAAATTGGATCTTTGTGGTCATACTTGTGATATAAAGGCATCAAGCGTCCCTGACCTGTTACGTTTAGCCTTTAACTTTCTTTTTGTCCAACCCTTACCATCTAATTCCTGCATGTCAGCAGAGGTTCAAGGAATTTCCTGATTTCATGTTTCTCTGTCCTCCCCACTGAGCTCTGGACAAGGTTAAATCGAAATCTAATGGTTTGAGGCCCTGACAAGCCCCCTGAGATAGTCATTGTTTTGATACTACTTAGACACAAACCCTGTTGAGGTTTATCCTAACGGTCACGGGGCTCCAGAGCAAGCCAAAACGCTGTCACATCTGGGATCCTTCACCAGGAGATCATGCTTTGTGACCTGGGAGGAAACGGATGGTGAAGGAGCCAACACTGAGAAGTCTCTCCTCTGTGTTTTTAATTGTGTTCCTTTTTTTCCCCTCTTTTGCACATCGCGTGTGTGTGTGTGTGTGTGTGTGTGTGTGTGTGTGTGTGTGTGTGTGTGTGTGTGTGCGTGTGCGTGTGTGCGTGTGCGTGTGCGTGTGCGTGCGCGCGTTCGTTCCAAACCCCTGTTTCTGTGCAAGTGGGTGGCTGCAGATCCACCTCTTCCCTCTCTTCGCTGCTTCCATCAGTCATCTCTCCTTTGTGATCCCATCTATTATTAAAAGCAGCCGTCCGCCCCTCCTCCTGATACTCCCTAAACCCCAAACTCCAAGCCGAGTCCAACCCCAGGACCCCTGCCCCCACTACAGGACTTGAATTATGTATGGTGCGATTCAGTGAGAAGGAGGATTCGCCGTGACCTACATAACCCCTGTAGCCTTGAGCATCTTGTGCGACTTTCCTGCATGAGCAGATGCTCGTGTGCACACATTGATTTAAACAAAAATGTGCATTTTCTGTATAAATATTTCTGAAGCGATTGCATATTCTGAGAGTTGAAAATGTGAATGCAATAGCAGGATGCATGTACGTGCACATGCACCTGTAGTAATCCCGCCTCCTGAGATGACCTAACGAGCTTGGACAATCACCAATATTCCCTCTCCTCCCTTTGGGTCCACTCCCTCCACTCCCCCCTGTGAAGCCAAGGCCCATCAAGCCACATTAGAGAGTACATCTCACTCCTGCCACGCCGGTCCCTCCTCATCGCCCCCTCTGATCCCGTTGCTTGCCCAGGGATCAGACAAAAGAACACAGTGGTGCTTGGCGTGGAAGGACGCCCACAGAGCTGTCGCTTCAACACGCGAAGTGGTCTCAGTCGTGCAGACAGCTCCGCTAATGCCAACCAGGCAGTCACCGTTTTGTCACGCAGGACCTGAAACGGCAGTCTGACAGTAACGGCGTCCACCGTCCTCCCCCGTGTGGAGGGAAATATACCCAAAGTGGGAGCAATTATTCTCACAGAGTGATGAGAATGGAGCCCGCTGTGGGTGGGGAGGGATCGACATGCTTCATCAAAACATGAAGTAAATTAAATATTGTGCAGAGTGGATCTGAGATCCACACAGGGGACAGTGTGATGACGAAGCAGACCTGTGATGCAAGGTGACGGGGTTAAAACTCACAGCTGGCACTTTCAAACAGAAAGCTGGAGGGAAGAAAAACGAGCCCTCATCGAGTACCTGTCTCCCAATGTGGGTTCACTCAGGGGGCAGAGTACAGTCGGCAGCGGAGTACAGTAAAAGGTGTCTTTGTTTAGACTTAACACATTTTTGACCTCCTTTACTGAATCCCTCTGCTCTGCTCTTCATGCAGAGGGTGTGAAATAAAGTCACACTGTGTTACACACTTTCTGGGTTGTGTGAGACTCTGGCTGAGGTGAGGGGTGGAGAGCTGAACACGAGCCACAGATGAGGGGAAAAGGTGCATGATGCTGGAGATGCTGGAGATGTGCATTTGTGCGCTGACCACCTCCGTTTGCCAAGTTTAGGCCACATTCTCAGTGAGGAAAGGCTTTGATTCCAGTATATGATTCAGCCGTTGCCCTCCTTTAGTCCTGAATGCTTCCTTCCAGGAATGTGAGGAGATGAAATTTAAGAAAGTATATAGGAGCCATTTATTTACTTATTTTCTGTTTGTTTTACTGATCTGTACCATTACTAGTCAGATATTAAGTTTTCCTTTTGCAGTTATAATAGTTGTCCCTTTCTCCAAAATGGCCCTAATGCTGCTCTGTAATAACTAGCCTCTCACTCTCAGCTGCATGTTTGGGGATATATAAAAGGATACTTTGCAACTTTTTCATAATTTTTAAATTGTTTTCTTGAGCCAGCATGTACTAAAATGACCCTTTACAGAGTTAATAAAAGGCCACCCAGTCCTTATCGCCCTCTGTGGCAGAATATTCTACTTGCAAGTTCAGACTGGCAGGCCGCTCTGTTGGGACTTAAAATAAACTTGAGCTGACATAATGCAAAAGCCACAATATAATACCTTTACCTACAACAGAAGTTAAACTCTACAGGTACCGTGCCAGTGTAGTGATTTCAGACAGATTATTTAGGTTCCCCTGCGTCGGGAGCCGTGTTTGTGTTTTCAGCAGTCACAAATTTTGCGCAACAATAAGAGCAAAAACTATCTTTAAAGAGACGATGTGTGGTTTTTACTGTTAATCTCTGGAAATATCCATTTTGGAAATTTCTGGAAATATACATTTTGTGGAAGTTGAATTAAACGACGCCCAGTTGCTTTGTAACATATAATCATAAAAATCGGGTCTAAAATGCATAGGAGCGGGTCTAAGCTTTTTTATTTTTTACATTTTTTGTTTTTGTGAAGCGCCTCGTGATTTTTATCTTGAGAGGCGCTATAGAAATGATAACTTCTTCTTCTTCTTCTTCTCCTTCTCCTTCTCCTTCTTCTTCTTCTTTTTCTTTTTCTTTTTCTTCTTTTTCTTCTTTTTTCTTTTTCTTTTTCTTCTTTTTCTTTTTCTTTTTCTTCTTTTTCTTTTTCTTCTTTTTCTTTTTCTTCTTTTTCTTCTTCTTCTTCTTCTTCTTTTCTTCTTCTTCTTCTTCTTTTTCTTTTTCTTCTTTTTCTTTTTCTTTTTCTTCTTCTTCTTCTTTTTTCTTTTTTCTTTTTCTTCTTCTTCTAAGTCTCGGGGTGATGCCATGTTTCCTTCTATGGGAGCCCGTGAGGACAAAACACATTTAATGATTTGTAACAAGCGGTTACAAAACTTTCACCATTCATAAACGTTGTTTTACACATTTACATCTTCACTCGTTGCCAGTGATGAAAGGGAGTCTGATGTGCTTGTTGTTTTGCTGGAGGTTGTGCTCCCTGGGATTTTTGACCCTAATGACCATCCGTTGGTAAAACCTTGAACGCAAAAACACCACTTGCTTGCAATGATTTAGGTATGTACTGCCCCGTATTGCTAGGGAAAATACACACCATCACTTTAAAGAACATATGGAAGCAAAACAGGGTTGTTCACTTGTTAAGAAAGTGGTAATTGAGCCTTGAAGTTCCTTCAGGGGTGCACAATATGTGCTGGTCGATCGCTTCATGTAAATCACAATAGTCGTAACACTAGAAGAAAACAAATTCAGAACAAATGGCAAAATACGCGTTCTCATTACAACCTGTGCCTGAAACGCCACCATGGCAGCACAAAAGTTGTGTTTTGGTAAAATCGCCCAACTGCCATGTGCCCCCCTTTGTGCGGGCATACATCCCTTATGAAATTAGCTCATTGGTCCTAAAGAAGGTTGTTCCATAAATAATCTCCAATAGGTAGAATATTTGTGTTTCTTAAAGAAGGACTCTTAAAAATGGCTCAATAGCTCTATTTGCTGCTCTTCTGATTTTCTTCTCCAAGTCAAAAACTGTGTTTTCTTTTTTTGTGTGTGTTTGTAGATGCTATGGGGTTGTCAGATGTAGCCCACGTAGAGAGCATTCAGGAGAAGTCCCAGTGTGCTCTCGAGGAATACGTCAGGAACCAGTATCCCAGCCAGCCCAACCGGTTCGGACGCCTGCTCCTTCGCCTGCCCTCTCTGCGTATCGTCTCCTCTCCTGTCATCGAGCAGCTGTTTTTCGTTCGCCTGGTGGGCAAGACACCCATTGAGACATTGCTCCGCGACATGTTGCTCTCAGGCTCCAGCTACAACTGGCCCTACATGCCCACCGTACAGCGGGAGCGGCCCCTCGCCCTCCACTACAACGAGAACGGACCGTGAAGTGGAGCTCCCTTTCCTTCTCTTCGTTTTCTACAGTCTCACCTTTTCAGCTTCCCCAGAAGAAGCATCTCCCTCACCATTCCACTATGAATTCCCGAAACCCTCCTAGTTACACAGCCAACTGTTCTTCATTGCCGATACGAAGCCTTGGTGGCCCCGTGAAGTCCCTGAGCTGTCTACATTTGAGATGTGGCATGAGCTGGACAGGTTGGTAGAATCAGTTCAAGTACAGTTCACCAGCAGGTCTGTTGGACTCACTTCAGACGTCCGTCTCAAAACTGTGCAAACAGAAAACATTCAGCTGATTGCTGGTGCTATGCCCGCACTCAGAGAGAACAAGCATGGCATAAAAAAAACTGAGCAAGGGGGCTTGCCAGATGGACTCTACAGCCAAGAGCACAACGCCCAGGTGTATATCTACTAATTTTAAAAACCAGAAGCCATTAAAAGAAGACAAATGCCAAAATGTCTTCTGCAGAGGACACGTTGTATTGTGTGTTAGTAGTAGCACTGTTTATATGGAGCGAAAAATCATGATTGTGTCCATATGTACAGGATATCATTGACTCTAAGGCATTTTGGGGTTCATTAAATAAAGCTCAGGTTCAATGGGTGGGTAGATGGACAAACACACATCAGTACCAGCACAAGAACATAAAGACAAACCCAGCTATTTCTACACTTATCAGCAACCCATGCCAAAGCTGACAAAAGCATATTATTTGGAGTTTATGTGGCAGTGTTGATGAAATCTTTTTGGTTTGTCTATAATTTGACTTGTTTGGAGACTCAGGTGGAGAGTAGGAGTTTATAATATACAGTATATATATATATATATATATATATATATATATATATATATATATATATATATATATATATATATATATATATATATATATATGAAAACAAAAAGCTTAGGCACTTGCATTGTAATGTAGTCAGACCCTTCACTTATTCACTCCTGTAACTTCACAGCACTGGTAGAAGATCTCTACCCTTACCTCATTTGTTTAAAAGTAATTAAATAACACGACGAACCATTCAAAAAGCTGGTCAGAACTTCCCTCGTGACTCTCTCACCGGAGGAACTCACTCAGCTCAATGTCGTCTTTACTCTCTTTGTGTAACGATTGTCAATATTGGACCTTTTAGTTTTTAGGTGGGGGTGGGAAAAGGTGGGGAGGGTGGGGGGCATTTTACAAAGTTAGCTGTACTTGCCTTAGAACAAAGATTTGTCACTGAGCATTTATCTTATGACTGTGCCATAATCTCTCGTTACCTGTTATAACAGGTATTATGTCCTGTCAGGAGTGGAAATAGGCTCACATGATGCTGATGTTTAATGTGTTAACATCTGCAGCACTTTTGGACGCCATGCGAGTTCTTTTCCACTTCCTGGTGATATTGTTGTGTAGGGAAACCCCTAAACTCATGCCATTTGAGCGTCTAGAGTAATGTATCACTAACCTCTGAAACCTTCATTCTGTGTTGCAGGATTATTCCTGTTGGTTTGTGTCTTAGTGTAGAAAAACTTTAATTTTGCCCACTTTGTCCTCTTGTTGGAAACAAGTTTGTGTCGCCAACATGACATCTCGTTATCAGCATCAAGTATCAGTATTGGAAACGTCGTCAGGGAGCTGAGGAAGTTGTCTGTTGGTAAATAAACTCACAACGTTTCTTTGAGTTTCTTTTTTGCCCTTTCCTTTTGTTTGGAAATACTGATTATCCATTGAAATAAAATTTTGTTCACTTGAAGTTTTGTGGTGTCTACAAATTCACTCACTATGAATCGCTGAAGAGCACACATGCTTTCACATTCTGCACCTGGGACCAGAAAAACTAAAAATAGTTTGGAGAATTGATTTGTACAGACATTTAAATTTTATAACCAATCACATTACAGGATGCTCAACAAGTCTCTGTGGTCTTGAAGAATTACCATTCTGACACATTTTTACATCACACATTTCAATTAAGATCAAATATTGATATAAAATGCAGGATTTTTCGAAGCTGAGATCAAATATTGTAAATTATGTTCAATATTAGGCAACACCTGATGCTCAACCAGCTTGCACTTGGAGTATGTGATGATGTCTCTGGACTGCTGAATTCTGAGTCACGTTTGTGTTTTCTAAGGTGGATCAGTGGTGATGGCCACCTTAAATTCAACCTTAAAGTGAATCTATTGTAGGTATTCATCATATGATGATTTCCCTACAATTTCATAAAAATCTTCCATCCTTTCGTCATTAGAGGCAGCATTATGAGCAGAGATCTGGAGACCGTGGCCCAATCTCAATACTCGCACTGCACCCTGCAGACTTCAGCAAAGTGCACTTGGAGAAAGTGTGCTGTAAGGCTTTGAGTGCGTAGTACACAAGTGTGCAAATAATTGCAGAATTGAGGCAGGGGACATTGCATCATCGATCGCAACGCCTGCCAGGATGCTGGTCGCTGTGATACCTTTTTCAAAAACCTTCATTAATAACTTTTAAACAAACAGCTAAACAGTTATTTGAAATCAATTTACATTTATTGCTGCTTTATCTAAAAGTTTTATAGCATCAACTAATCATCCTAAAATTAACTAATTTCATTAGAAAATACTTATTTTCAGAAAAGGAACTTGAGCCTTTTCTCCTGCAGCAATGACTTGTGGACCCTTGCCCGAGGTCCGCATTGCTGCGGACTTGTGTGAAGTGCAGATTAAGGGTGTGATGGGGGCGTGGTCAACTTCTGCACTTGGGAATCAGGACACCCTGCGCACTCGCACGCTTGGCTGGGAACGTGCAATTGAAGGGTGCGAGGGTGCAAGGGCGAGTTATGGGATTGGGCCCGTGTCTCTAAACTGCAGGGGTGCGAATAAGTTTACACACACCGGTGGATTATATATATATATATATATATATATATATATATATATATATATATATATATATATATATATATATATATATATATATATATATATATATATATATATATATATATACATATTTGCCATTTTTCAAAGAATATTAAAGAAAACACAAAAACCTGTTTTGCACTAATGGTCAGTGATGGGAAGCCATTTACTGTGAAATAATATGTGTGAACTCATTTCTAATCATAAGAAAATAAAATACCAACATAACCCTGACAAAAAGTTAACACACCCCAGTTTAGCATCATGACATCTTGGAGTATTGTGGTAGTTGTGGAGAAGGTTCTGTACATAATCTAATGGTGAAGCAGCCCATTCTTATTGGCATAAAGACTCTAATTCCTGTAAAGTCATGGACTGTGTGTTATAAACAGCATGTCTGGGGCTTTCCATGCAGTGGTTCCATGATACTGAGGTCAGGATACTAATATGGTCACTCCAGAACCTTTATTTTGTTCAGCTAGAGCCAGTGGCAAGTCCACTTGGATTGTGTTTTGGATCATTGTCTTGTTGGAACATCAAAGTCCGACTCATGCAGTTTTGGAACTGATGAGCACAAATTCTCTTACAGTATTTTATTGATAAGCTGCTGCATTCATCTTGCCATCAAGTTTGACGAGGTTTCCGGTACCTTGGTAACTCACACATCCCCAAAACATCAGCAAACCACCTCCGAGTTTCTCTGTAGGAATGGTACACTCCACCATAGGCCTTGTTGACTCCAGGGGTGCATTTAGGACTGAAGAAGATCCGGGGCTTAACGCACGCACACACACACACACACACACACACACACACACACACACACACACACACACACACACACACACACACACACACACACACACACACACACACACACACACACACCAGTCTTTTCATAAAACATTTGGGGCTTGAGCCCAAGTAGCCGGGCCTAACGCCGCCCCTGGTTGACTTCTCTCCAAACAAGACGTTTGTGGCCAAAATGTTCAATTTTGGTCTCATGACTCCAGAAGATTTGTTTCCAGAAATGTTGAAGCTCGTTTCTGTGCTGTTTAGCATTTTGTAAGCGAGATGCTTTGTGGCATTTGCACAGTGATGGATTTCTTCTGGAAGCTCAGCCTTGTAGCCAATTTTTCTTCAACTGCTTCTTTATTTTGCTTCTTGAAATAGCCACGCTATATTTGAGGGAGTCCTGAATGTGAACAGAAGTTGTTTGGGGGTTTTCTTTGTATTGCAAACAATTTTTCTGCAAGTTGATTTTTGTTGGTCCATCTGGCCGTGGTTTGGTTTCAACAGAACCCTTAGATATCCACGTTTTTATCAGAGTTCTAACACTGCTGACTGGCATTATCAGTATTGTAACGTTATGAACTTCATAATTTTCAGCTCCACACAGCTGCCCCTGTACACAGTAACACCCGTGTAGAAAACGCCAAGGTCGGGTGTTCCTCAGACTGTTTACATTCCAGGAGAAGAGCCAGAAGGAGAAGAAGAACTCTTTTCAATAATCAAAGTACTTAATTTGTGATTAAAGCTATTCGAAACATATGTTGATCAATAATAATCAAGTGAATGATCTGTGGAATAAAGATGTCATGATTTATGTGTTTAATGAAAACAGGACTACTGCACAGACAGACTGACCCTCATCTCCATAGAAACACATTGTTCCAACCAATCAGAACTTTCGGCTGCCGCAAGAGAATCTGGCTTGTTGACTTAAAGTGTCCAATCCGTTTTACTAAAACTTATCAACAATTCAGAGATATAAAACAAGGCAACGCCATTTTAAGCTCAGTTCCATTTTGACTTCAGTTCAATTCACCATCATCCCAAAGAGAAGCACAGCCTGGCCAGATGTGTTTTCTTCTTTAAACTAAGAACTGTAAAGTTGGAGATTTTCGTCGTTTAACAACTGTCAGGACTCGGGTATCTCCCGGCTGACCTTCGGACCAAAACTCCCGACATGCCCCTCGTGGGGAGCTCCCAGCGTGCTCCTCGCGGGGATTCCCTCCACGTCACAGCCAAGCAAGGCTATATATGGAAGACGCCGTGACCGGCTTCTCATCTCAGTCATCGTTTCTTCTTCAGAGAGATACGACCAGAGTGATAATAAAACTGTTAAACGTCTCACCTTGTTCGTCTCCTTCATCCAGTCTGATCAGCCTGACAGGATGACTGAGATCCGAGTAGATTCGACGGAGATTGATCGTCTCCGCCACGAGAACGTGCAGCTGCGTTCCATGGTAGATCAGCTCAACACCAAGGTGAACTCCTTGTCCGACCACACCCTGCGTCTATCCACGGCTCTCACGGCTCTCCAACAACAGGCAAACGATCAGCAGCAACAGATCGCTGCACTCCAGCAGCCAACCCGCTCTGCTCCTAGGGAGGAGCCCCACTTCAGCCTGCCGGAGAGGTGGAACGGGGAGACGGGGAGCCCCGATGGTCTGCTCGCCACGCTGGACATGCAGTTCGAGTGCCAACCTGGACGCTACCCATCTGCGCGCTCCCGAGTGGCGCATCTCACCTCCCTGCTCTCCGGACGCGCCGCGGAGTGGGCTGCTGCGCTTTACAATTCCAAATCCCCTGCCTGCAACGACTATGCTGCGTTTGTGTCCGCTCTCCGGAAGACCTTTGTTCCCCCCAGCAGCGAAGTGGGAGCAGAGACACGCCTTCTCAAACTCCGCCAGCGAGAACGCTCGGTGTGCGCTTATGCGTCGGAGTTTCGCACCATCTCCGCCAAGCTGCAGTGGAATGACTGCGCTCTGCGGGCCGCCTTCCTGGAGGGGCTGGCACCCTACATCCGTGATGAGTTGGCGGGAAGGGAGCTGCCTCAGACCCTGGATGAGGTGGTTGATCTGGCGCTGCGCATCGACCAGCGGGTTCTGGTTCGACCCAAGTTATCCACGCGTCCACCCAGGACGCCGGTGCCTCGCCCTCGTTCACCCACGCCAGCTCCTGTACCCATGCTGGCGGAGGAGCCCATGCAGCTCGGCCACCTTCCCCCCGAGGAGAGACAACGACGGTGGCGCGAGGGCCTCTGTGCCTACTGTGGCTCTCCCGACCACCGACGCCTGGACTGCCCGCTACGATCGGGAAACGGGGGGCCCCACTGAGTATTGGGGTCGCTCAGTCTGGGTCTTCTTCTACCCCTGTCGCTACTAACCGTCTCCTTATTCCTGTCACCCTCCTCCATGGTGAGGCCTCACTCCACGTAAACGCATTGGTGGACTCGGGGGCCGCGGACAATTTCATGGACCTAGATCTGGCAAAACGCCTACAGATCCCCCTACAACCCCTGGAGAGAGTTATACCAGTGACCTCGGTGGACGGTAGGCCTCTCCAACCCTACCCAGTCCGAGACCGAACCCAGTCACTCCGTATGATCACCCAAGGCCACCAGGAGACCCTCCATTTCCTGGTCATTTCTGCTCCCTCTTCTCCTCTAATCCTGGGGTTCCCCTGGCTCCGTCTCCACGACCCTCATATTTCCTGGTCCCAGAACCGCCTGCTGGGCTGGGGGACCTCGTGCCAGACCCACCTCGTTCCTCCTCCATCCTCGGCGGGTCTTCCGGACGGGGGCCCCGGCTCCACACCGCCCCACCTGCCGCTGCCCTATCGGGACCTGGCCGCGGTGTTCGACAAGCGGCGCGCCACCTCCCTGCCACCTCACCAGCCATATGATATGGAGATCAAGCTGCTACCCGGAACCAGTCCTCCCCGCGGGCTAACCAACAGCTGGGTCGGTACCTTCGTTGTTTTGTCTCGGCTCAACCCTCGCAGTGGCCTAAATACCTCCTCTGGGCGGAACTGTCCCACAATCTTCACACCTCATCTGCCACTCGGCTGTCCCCTTTCGAGGTCTGCTATGGCTTCCAGCCCCCGGTCTTTGCCCACCAAGAACCCGAGGTCGCAGTTCCGGCAGCGGAAGCCATGGTGAGACGCTGCAAGAGCGCCTGGATCAAAGCACGAGCCTCCATAACCAGAGCTAACACCAGCTATGCTCACCAGCATCTCCGTCGACACCGTCCTGGTCCCTCCTATGCTCCTGGGGACAAGGTCTGGGTGTCCACGGCTGACCTTCGGGTCCGTGCCGGGTCCAAGAAACTCGCCCCTCGGTTCCTCGGCCCATACCCCATCCAAAGGGTCATCAACCCGGTCACGTACCGGTTGCGGCTGCCGGCTACTCCCACCTTCCATACCTCCCGGCTCAAGCCCTACGTGGAGTCCTCCCTTCTCCCGCCTCCGGCTCCGGCGCCGCCTCCTGCCCGCTTCCTCGACGGTGAGCCTATCTACACCGTCCGGCGCATCCTGGACGCTCGCCGCAGGGGTCGGGGCTGGCAGTACCTGGTGGACTGGAAGGACTATGGCCCCGAGGAACGCTCCTGGGAGCCGGCTCGGTCCATCCTGGACCCTTCCCTGATCTCTGACTTCTGGGTCCGCCGGGGTCGCGCTGGGACTTCTGGAGCCGTCCCTGGACCGGGGGGTCCTGTCAGGACTCGGGTATCTCCCGGCTGACCTTCGGACCACAACTCCCGACATGCCCCTCGTGGGGAGCTCCCAGCGTGCTCCTCGCGTGGATTCCCTCCACGTCACAGCCAAGCAAGGCTATATATGGAAGACGCCGTGACCGGCTTCTCATCTCAGTCATCGTTTCTTCTTCAGAGAGATACGACCAGAGTGATAATAAAACTGTTAAACGTCTCACCTTGTTCGTCTCCTTCATCCAGTCTGATCAGCCTGACAACAACCAGACGACATCCTTTCAAAATAAGAGCACCTGCTGACGCTGCCGATTGTTACCTGGGTCGACCCTTCAGACGGGCTTTGAAACGCTGCGATCGCTGTTTCAACCAGCTCCAGCGCACATCCGAGGTCTTCAGACCTGGCATTTCCTGATCTACCTGGGAGACCCCCCACTGGGTACGTACACGGCAAAATAGCATGTCATGTCATCACTTTATAAGCCTCGTGATATCTAGTCATAACAATCAGACTAACAGATTCAATGACGTCAGCCTAAAGATCCTGAACAAAACACACACACACACGCACCAACACAACATCCAAATCCATTTTCATCCATCACAGAGTTAGTCCTAGTAGATTGTTAAGAATTTATAATTAAGAAATTAAAGATTCTTAAACGATCCCAACTCTCTCTCTTTCTTGTCTCAAAGTCAATACAAAGTGTTTAATTAAACTCCCTGATGATAAAAACAGCCCATCTTCTGATTATAACAAGTGATCTACTTACAGAATATTAAAATACAACTCTAGATAGTTTCATCACTCTATTTCTCTAGAGTATCTTGGATTTCTTTTTATTAGGGATGTTCAATATTCACTTTTTACCGATATCTGATAAGCTGATCCAATTTTAATATGAACAAACACATGTACATATGTGGAGTCCCCATGATCTGTGCAGAAATGTGACAGGTGCTCTCACCTCAGACCTTTCCTAGATATATTTTTCTCCATATACATAACTTGTTTACAAGTGTTTAGACGGAAACAAATGAATGAATGACTCAAAAACACGCTGAATGTGCTTTATAAGCTTGTGCCTTGGAGAACATTGATTTTTGTAATTAGCACGTGTTAAGGGAACATTTGGACATGTGTTAAAGTCACGTAGCTAAATGTAAGCAGTGTACACATGCTAAGCAAGGCTAATTGCTAAAACGAAGAAAAACACACCAAAATACACTAAGATGGGTGTACTGTAATAATGATGTAACGTTCACGAACGAATCAATTTTTCTAACGGGTTTTCAAAGTGAATGATGAGAGCCGAGTCCTTGTAGAGAACTGTTCATCTTGTCTTTCAGTATCCCCCACCCCAACACTCAAAGAGCACTGTCGCGGACACAGGAGTGACACCACGCTCCCCCACACGTCCTCACGGACATCAGAGGGATACGTTGCTCCAACCAACCCTCCCTGCCCCCGCTTTCACGGCTCTTTCAGGTAAACGACCGACTAATGAACGGCTCACTTCAAAGAGCCCTAAGTCCCATCATTGACTGTAATGTACAGTAATGTAATTTCTTTCTTTTTAGTTACGGTGATCAAAAATTTATAAAGATCTTCATATAAGAAATGCAAGCCTTGGGAGAAGATAGTTGGTTTTTGTTCTAGCCATTTGTTAGTGTCTAGCTAAAGGTGTGGTTTACTCTTTCATTCAATACATTTGCAGTATTCTCTAGTGTAAATCAATTCCTTATAAGTCATAAAATGGTAAATGGTAAATGGCCTGTATTTGATATAGCGCCTTCTAGAGTCATAGAACCCCTCAAGGCGCTTTACAACACAATCAGTCATTCACCCATTCACACACACATTCACACGCTGGTGGGGATGAGCTACAATGTAGCCACAGCTGCCCTGGGGCGCACTGACAGAGGCGAGGCTGCCGAGCACTGGCGCCACCGGTCCCTCCGACCACCACCAGCGGGCAACATGGGTTACGTGTCTTGCCCAAGGACACAACGACAGCGACAGACTGAGCGGGACTCGAACCTGCAACCTTCCGATTACGGGGCGAGCACTTAACTCCTGTGCCACCATCGCCCCCAAAAAAGCTATGACGCTCCTGTTCTGAGATGCAGAAGTTTGCTGGTGCAGAGGTGGGCTGAAAACAGCAGGATTGCTCATTCTTATTAATGATATGCACACTCCTCACTTCTAATTGGCCAACAGAACCATTGAGCCATGTTGCAAAGTCATTATCACCAACACATGGCTTTGAATGCAAATTCACAGTGTGACATCACAGAGTGAGGGTTTTCAAATCCTAGCTTTTCATGGTCTATTTTCTATCAGAAGCTAAAGCAGGAGATAGGTGTAGGAGACTATTTTTATGTTCAGTCTGCATAAAAATCTCAGTGATTGATTATAATCAGAAATAATCATTTAAAAATATTTTTTAGTTAACCACACCTTGAATGACTGCGGTCGATTACGCACTGCTCACTGTCCCAATTCGGCAGTAATTTGCACACTTGTGTAATATGCACTCAAAGCCTTACTGCACACTTCCTCCAAGCGCACTTTGCTGAAGACCGTAGGGTGTTGTGTGAGTGTTGGGATTGGGCCAAATTGTTTGTATGTCACAGGCCAAAATCACTGGGGTGTGCAAACTTTTGGATGGTCATTTTTGCATTTTATTTTATTGTGGTGATTTAAAATGGGTTTTCAGTTTTTCATAATAAATGGCTTCCCATCACTGATCATGAGTGAAAAAAAAGTTTTTGTGTTTTCATGCTGCCATTTTTCTTGTGCTTAGTTGCGGTAACATCCCCACCAAACCTATAAAGCGTGGTGATTGGCAAGACACAAGACTGGTTGGGCCTGCTGAGGTTCTAATAAGCCGTTTTTACAAAACAATGCCATCAATTAGCTGCAACTCCATGGTGGCATCAGGAAGCCTTAGGCCGTTTATAAGTGGTCAAACTGTGGCGGTAATGTGGTGCAATTGTGTCTAATTTACAAAAGATTAGGCGATGGTAGTATAAAGAGAGCATGGGGGTGGTCTCAGAGCTGCTGCAGACTTTGTTTAACTTGGACATAACTTGCTCTTTATTTCGAATGAATCCGCGCTCGTGAAGTTTTTTGAGAAATCACTCCTAAAGGTTTATGTCCTCCACAGTCCCCCTGCAGCCTCTGGTGATCTGACCTCCAGCCCTAACAGAGAGAAGCTCCTGGAGCGCTGCATTGCTCCAGTTTGCCATCTCAGCTGATTCTGTTTACAAAAGTGAAACTTATGGCCCACGTTTACTTTCATTTTCAACATAGTTGCTGGCGGCTCGGCAGTAACTCCCCACAATGATCATGACATCTCCCTCTGTTGCGCTAAGGCGCAGTTGCCATTTATAGGACAGACAGTGACATTAATATTACTACCAAGCGAGGCAAAACGAATGCCACAGAATTCATGCATCGTCATGTCGGCATGGCGCATTTATAAGATACATGCTTGCAGTAATATTACGCTGATTTCCTGGCACAGTGTGTCTTGTACAAAGGGCTAAAGAATGTGGCTAGACCAACCTGCAGGGCAAAATCCTTTTGATTCTTTTATGATCTGTCTAGATTTTTAGGCCAATGAAATGCCAAATGTACAATAATCTAGGTGTATTTTCACATCTTTTAAACAAACCCTGATCCGGTTTTGTTTTAGGATCGATTCCACTGGGTGGAAACACAGTAATTTCACCAGGCAAGACCCGTTGGAGGGATGTGGTCTTGGCTCCAGTTGAACTCCAGAGTGGTTTATACATACAGTGTGAAAGGGAACCAACCTCAGTCCAAAGAGAGTAAGTGGATCACCAATCAATACTGGGGTCAATCACCAACAGTGAATCAAAAAGGACTTTCCTTTTCACAAGCAGCCCAAGTGTTGATTCAGGCCCAAAAGAAAATAAACAAACATGATGACCCATGGAGTTTGTGGGAGGGAGGGGGAGCGAGCGAGCGAGCGAGCGAGAGAGAGAGAGAGAGAGAGAGAGAGAGAGAGAGAGAGAGCACATGGCCATTGACCTTTAGGTTGGAGGTGGGTCAATACACAAGTACAACTTTGAGTAAATATAGCTGCTGGTTGCTCACACTGTCAACAATCAGCAGTAAAGTAAAGGATATGGAAAATAATGAAACTTTTAGTGCATTGAAGTTCAAATATGAAGTCAAGATGCCATTTTTTCCACATTTAAGAATCCAAAACCTACAATCCCCACATGCTAACCTTGTGGCCTCTACACCAAGCCTCCCCCTCCCAAGAGATACGCCCTCTATTCCCCACCGTTCAGCTCACCCACCCACCACTATTTCACCCCCTCCCACCACCAGGCGTGTGTGTGTGTGTGTGTGTGTGTGTGTGTGTGTGTGTGTGTGTGAAGAGTAGCCGATTGACTTACGCCTTCATTTCAGTGCTGTCACTCCTGGCCAAACACCATGACCCTTCAACCTCCATTTTGGAAGCATGCATTTTTTTTCTTGCCCTCACCGTATGAATATAAAAAACACATGTGGCCCAGAGGCCTGTGTGTGTGTATGTGTGTGTGTGAGTGTGAATGTTTATATGCAAAGGTAAATCAAACTGACACGACTCCTTTGAATGGCAGGAGCTGAATTACTTTTGCACTTCAATTTTGCACACCTGCCATTTATGGCAGGCACCGGGGCTCAGCACAAACTATAAAAGCAAAATACGCCGTGTCAGGGTACAAATGAGAGCCTGTAAATATCAAGACCCACAAAAACGGGCAAAGCAACCGCAGGTTTGTTCCTTTGAAAATAAAATACTTTCCCCACTTACACTCTATAAGCTAGAGCATCAAACATCTAATTGTTTAGTTTTATGACATCTGGGATTGTTTTATTGCATGTTTATGTTTTTGTGAGTTAAACTCTAAAACGCGTAGAATTTTGGAGGAAATGTAATGTGTTTTTTTTAAGTGCAAAAAATAATCCTTAAAACTCAAATGGGGTCAGTTCACCATCAGTGCCACTCATTTACATTCACTCATGACGTGCAGAAACAACGCATCTGAATCACTCGTAGGTAGGCAGTCAAACCAATCAGGTCCTGGCTAGAGGTCGAAACGACAAACACAATAAGGTAGCAGATTCATCACCCTGTGAGCTCTGACAGTAATTGTCCTGGGTCTGTCCCCCCCCCCCCCCCCCCCCCCCCCCACACACACACACACACACACATACACACACCCTCTGTTAAAAATACAAGGGATGCTCCTTTGACAGAGATGACAAGGTCGCTGGTCACATGCATTTAAGCCAGACACCTGCACTATTTGTTATGACACACTTACACTTTACTGTAGCACCCCTCCCCCATCTCCTTTGTAAAAGTGGGGCATAACACTTGTAATTTTATCTTGGGAAGATGAGAAAACACATGGGAGCCATTTTTGCTTAATAAAGCGTTGCTTTTTATCTTGTTGCTAAATGTGAACCATGGCAGTACAAGGGCAAACTAGACGTCTATCTCTGGTGGGGGGATTGGAGGAGTAAGATCGATAGGTGGGATGTCAGACTGAATTGAGGTCACTGTTTGTCTCCCCAAAGAGGTCCCATTTACTGGATCGCCATCTAAATAAAGAGCGTTATTAAGTGAATAGGGGTGGGGGTGGTGGCTGCCTAGTATTGGTGACCCTTCTCTTGGTGGAGCAGCGAGGCTCGTAGCTCCGAACTGTGGTCCTTCAATGAGAAGGTCAGAAAACCATTTGAGTAAACAGTTTTAAATGTTTCTGTAATGAACTCAAGCTGGCAGACCCGTAAAAACACCCAACACAGAATGACACGTTTTAGAATGTTTATTAAAGAGGGAAAAGGGGCGATGACTGGAGAGGCAGAGGCTAGGTCAGAAGACAGGCGGTCGTTACCAGAAGATCCGAGAGGTTGAATATCCGACAGGGGAATCCGGAGACGTGGTCGAGGACTGAGCAGGGTCTGGGCCAGGAGGTCAGAGGGGCAGTAACTCCAATAGGGGAAATCCAAAGACGTGGTCGGGAGCAAAGCGGTAATCACAGGAGGGCACGAGGAGCAGGCAGGTCAGAGGACGAGGCAAGGTTCGGATCCGTGGAGTCCAGGTGGGTGAAAGGCTGGAGAATTTACTAACAGAAACGTGTTCAATAATCTGGCACCGGTTGGAGAGCAGGCTGGGAGTTATATAGCAGGAGGAGCAGGTGTATGTGATGAGCTGATGAGGAGCTAATGAGAGACAGGTGGTAGGATGATGTGGATGGTGAGTTGACTGTGGTTGCTGGGGAAACAGCTTGGCTGGAGCTTGATGAGGTGCGGGCTGTGGCTGCTGTGGCAACAGGTCTTAGGCAGGAACAGGATCATGACAGTACCCCCCCCCCCCTCAAGGAACGGCACCAGCCGGTCCACCAGGCTGGTCAGGATGGGTCCGGTGGAAGTCGCGGACGAGGGACCCATCGAGGATGTCCCTGGCGGGAACCCAGGAACGTTCCTCAGGGCCAAACCCCTCCCAATCCACCAGGTACTGAAGTCCCCGACCCCAGCGCCTGGATTGTAGGAGCCGCCTGACATCCCAAACCGGCCCACCCCCCACCAGCCGGGCGGGCGGAGGGGGCCCGGAGGCGGGCACAAGTACAGAGGAGACAACGGGCTTGATCCTGGAGACGTGGAAGGTGGGATGGATGCGAAGCGGCCTGGGGAGACGGAGGCATACTGCTGCAGGATTGATGACCTTAGACACAGGGAAGGGCCCGATGAAGCGAGGCGCCAGCTTACGGCAATCCACCTGCAGGGGTACGTCCTTCGTGGACAACCAGACCCGTTGTCCAAGGCTGTAGGTCGGGGCGGGCAGGCGGCGACGATTGGCAGTGCGGGAGTATACAGCAGAGGAGCGGACGAGGTTCCTACGAGCCAACCGCCATGCACGATGGCACCTGAGAGCAGCCGCCTGGGCAGAAGGAACCCTGGACTCATGGTCCTGAAGGGAGAAGATAGGGGGTTGGAAGCCATAAACAGCATAGAATGGTGACACACCTGTGGAGCTCGACGGAAGGGAGTTGAGGGCATGCTCCACCCAAGGCAGGTTACGTGACCAAGAGGTGGAATCATCCTCGCAGAGCAGCTGGAGCCTGGTCTCCACCTCCTGATTGACCCTCTCCGATTGCCCGTCTGTCTGGGGATGAAAGCCGGAAGAGAGGCTTACTTGGATGCCCAGCCGTGCGCAGAACTCCTTCCAAAAGCCCGAGACAAACTGAGGTCCCCGGTCCGAAACGATGTCCACAGGTATCCCATGAAGGCGGAAAACCTTCCTCGCCATGATGTCAGCCATGTCCTTAGCAGAAGGGAGCTTTTTAAGCGGCACCAGATGAGACATCTTAGAGAAACGGTCGACAATGGTAAGGATTAACTTATGCCCATCTGAGGAGGGAAGACCAGTGATGAAGTCCATCCTCAGGTGGGACCATGGACGATGTGGAATGGGCAGGGGACGTAACAGTCCTGCTGGAGGTCTACGGGAAGACTTGGCTTTGGCGCAGGCTGGACAGGCTGAAACAAATTCCTTAACGTCCTTTTGCAGGGTAGCCCACCAGAAGTGACGGCGTATGAGGGCGAGGGTCTTGGAGAAGCCTGGGTGACAGTAGAGACGTGAACTATGGCAAAATGTGAGTACCTGGGACCGAAGATCATCAGGAACGAACAGGCGATCAGGTGGACATGAGGGAGGAACAGGGTGTTGCTGATAGGACTGCCGGATTTGGTTCTCTAGGTCCAGTCTGGAAACCCCCAGTAAGACTCTTCTTGGAAGGATGAGAGAGTCATGGTCCTGGACGGGGTCAGGGTTCACGGGTTCCATGGATCTGGATAGTGCGTCGGGCTTGGTGTTCTTGTCACCTGGGCGATAAGACAAGGTGAAATTAAATCTGCTAAAGAATATGGCCCACCTGGCTTGGCGAGAGTTGAGTCGTTTAGCCGTCTTGATGTATTCCAGATTCTTGTGATCAGTCCAGACAATGAATGGAATGATAGCCCCCTCTAGCCAGTGACGCCATTCCTCAAGAGCCAGCTTGATAGCCAGCAGCTCCCGGTCCCCGACGTCATAGTTCCTTTCTTTGGATGAGAGTGTTTTGGAAAAGTATGCACAGGGGTGGATCTTATCATCCTGTGACCTCTGACTGAGTACTGCACCAATGACAAAGGCGGAGGCATCAACCTCCACAATAAACTGCCTTGAGGTATCCGGAGACTGCAGGACGGGAGCCGATGTAAACAAGTCTTTGAGAGTTTGAAAAGCAGTTTGAGCTGAGTTATTCCATAGGAAACTGACCTTATTGGAGGTGAGAGCATGAAGGGGTGCGGCGATCGTACTGTAATCCTTAATGAATCTCCGATAGAAGTTGGCAAAGCCCAGGAATCGCTGAAGTTGTTTCCGGGTTGTGGGTACGGGCCAGTTGACGACAGCTGAGGTCTTGGCAGGGTCCATGGCCATCTGATTGGGAGATATAGAAAAACCAAGGAAGGAGATAGAGGAACGATGGAACTCACATTTTTCAGCCTTGACAAATAGGTTGTTCTGAAGGAGACGGAGTAACACGGCATGCACATGTTCTTGGTGAGTCTCTAGATCAGGAGAAAAAATCAACACGTCATCAAGGTAGACAAACACAAAGTGTCCCACCATGTCTCTGAGAACATCGTTGATAAGTGCCTGAAAAACGGCTGGAGCATTAGTTAATCCAAATGGCATAACCAGATACTCGTAATGCCCTGTGGGTGTGTTGAAGGCTGTTTTCCATTCATCACCTTCTCGTATGCGGATAAGATGATAAGCGTTGCGTAAATCAAGTTTCGTAAAAATCTTGGCTCCTTGAAAAGAATCAAAGGAGGTGTTTATAAGTGGTAGGGGATAGCGATTTTTAATGGTGATATCATTGAGGCCTCTATAATCAATACATGGTCGGAGTGACCCGTCCTTTTTCCCAACAAAGAAGAAGCCAGCCCCTGCAGGAGATGAGGATGGTCGTATCAAGCCCGCCTGTAGAGACTCTTTGATATAGGTGGTCATGGCAGCTTGTTCGGGAACACTGAGGGAAAACAAACGGCCTCTGGGGGGAAAAGTGCCAGGTAGCAGATCAATGGAGCAATCGTAAGGTCGATGGGGTGGAAGGGAAGTAGCACGATGTTTGTTAAATATTTCTTTGAGGTTGTGATACTCCTGGGGCACCTTAGAAAGGTCAGGGTACATCTCTTGGGACTCCTGGGCAGGTAGGGTAGAGGGAGAAGCGTGAGTTAAACAGTGGTTATGGCAATGATTGGACCAATGAAGGATTTTACCGTTACACCAGTCAATTTGGGGATTGTGTGTCTGTAACCAGGTATTGCCCAGAATGATTGGTATCTCAGAGGATATAACAAGAAATTTTATGGTTTCAGTGTGGTTACCTTCCATCTTCATGGTAATCGGATCAGTCTCCTGGGTAGCATGGTACATACTATGTCCATCGATGGCCTGGATCTCCTGTGATCTGGATACAGGGTGGAGTCCCAACCCCAAGGATTTGGCAGTATTAAAGTCCATGAACTCAGTGTCGGCTCCTGAATCGATAAACACTGGAAGTTCTTTCTCCTGGTTCTTATGGAAACAAGTCGCAGAAATTGGGGGTCTGGACGAGGGCTTAGGATTAATACGACCCAGCAGATACCTCGTGTTTTCTACTGGGCCTGACCTTTTAACGGACAGTTCCGAACCTGATGACCCGACGTGCCACAATAGAAGCAGAGGTCATTATTTCTGCGTCTGACCCTTTCCTCTGGAGATAACTGTGATCTGCCAATCTGCATGGGCTCCTCACTCTGATTCCTGGGGGCTGGAGGGAGACTTACAGCACGTGGCATTTCCGTGGATGAAGGTTGTTGGGTAAAGCGGTAAGTAGTAGGTGGAGCCCTGTTGGGTGGAGCCCTGTTGCGATCTTTCCGGTACTCCATCAGCCTGAGGTCGATTCTGGTGACGAGGTCCTCCATTTCCACCAGGGTTCTGGGATAATCACGAGTGGCCATCTCGTTCTTGATACTATCAGAGAGTCCTTGGTAAAACATATCCATTAAAGCAGGCTCATTCCAATCACTAACAGCAGCAATGGCATGAAAATCAATAATATAGTCTGTGGCTCTTCTGTTGTTTTGTTTTAAAGTCATTAACTGGCGGGTAGCTTCTCTGCCAGGTAGCAAAGGATCAAAGATTCGAATTAGCTCACGGGCAAAATCCTTATAATTGTAACAGATCTCAGCATCTCTTGCCCATTCTCCAGTTCCCCAAACACGTGCTTGTCCTGATAATAGTGATATGACATAAGCCACACGGGACCGCTCCGTAGGAAAGGAGGATGGCTGCAGTTCAAACTGTATCTCACACTGAGTCAAAAAAGCGCGGCAGGTTTTTGACTCACCCCGGAAGACTTCAGGCGGAACCAACTTCGGCTCGTGCATAGGGGAAACCCGGGGCTGACTGTCGAGAACCAACGTAGAGCAGGAAGCGGAAGTCTGTGCGTTAGCTCGTAGCAGGTTAAGCATCTCCTCCGTTTTATTTTCCAGCTGGTGGATGGCGGTTTCCACACCAACACGCCACTCTGATGTTGGGTTTGGGTCCATGTTGGCCAGATTATTCTGTAATGAACTCAAGCTGGCAGACCCGTAAAAACACCCAACACAGAATGACACGTTTTAGAATGTTTATTAAAGAGGGAAAAGGGGCGATGACTGGAGAGGCAGAGGCTAGGTCAGAAGACAGGCGGTCGTTACCAGAAGATCCGAGAGGTTGAATATCCGACAGGGGAATCCGGAGACGTGGTCGAGGACTGAGCAGGGTCTGGGCCAGGAGGTCAGAGGGGCAGTAACTCCAATAGGGGAAATCCAAAGACGTGGTCGGGAGCAAAGCGGTAATCACAGGAGGGCACGAGGAGCAGGCAGGTCAGAGGACGAGGCAAGGTTTGGATCCGTGGAGTCAAGGTCGGTGAAAGGCTGGAGAATTTACTAACAGAAACATGTTCAATAATCTGGCACCAGTTGGAGAGCAGGCTGGGAGTTATATAGCAAGAGGAGCAGGTGTATGTGATGAGCTGATGAGGAGCTAATGAGAGACAGGTGGTAGGATGATGTGGATGGTGAGTTGACTGTGGTTGCTGGGGAAACAGCTTGGCTGGAGCTTGATGAGGTGCGGGCTGTGGCTGCTGTGGCAACAGGTCTTAGGCAGGAACAGGATCATGACAGTTTCACTCAGATCTTGCTTTGTGGGTTTCTTACGAATAATTAGTATTATATTTGTTCTACATGGATTTCTGAAATACCTCATTTGGGAGAGCAAAAGCACATTTCTGACTGGACTGAGGAGCGAATGGCTGATATGACAAAGTTAAGACCTGGAATATGTTTACTTTGTAACGATGCATATGCATGTTTGAAAAGACTGCCTTGTGTAACTTGCATTTATTTGAAGCGTCATTTGTGCATGTCCCCCCTAATTATTGGACGTGCTAGCAAGTAGAAATATACATTTAACCAGTAGGGGGACTTGATAAAACATATTCACCATTGTTACTCTGTCTGGTTTAGAGGCCTTTCACACCACAATAGGACAGCAGTAGCTCAGGAGGTAGTGCGGGATGTCCAGTAAATGGAAGGTTGCAGGTTCCATCCCGGCTCCGACCAGAGAATTCTGCTGTTGTGTCCTTGGGCAAGACACAACACCTCCATTGCATGCTGGTGGTGGTCAGAGGGACCGGTGGCCAGTGCTCGGCAGCCTCTCCCCTGTCAGTCCACCCCAGGGCAGCTGTAGCTCATCCCCACCAGCGTGTGAATGTGTGTGTGAATGGGTGAACGACGGATTGTGTTGTGAAGTGCCTTGGGGAGTTGTAAAACCTAAGAATGCTATACAAATACAGGCCATTTACCATTCATGACCATTTACAATACTGCTGATTTCTTTATTTCTGCTGTGATCTCAAAATTAAAGGTATGGCAGAGGATGTTTCAGAGTTTCAGGAAAGAACCGCCCTCCCCATGTTTAAAGTGTAAATAGTTAGAAAATGTTTCAGTTAAAAACTAGATTATTATTACTTCATATTGGAAGTTTTACACGAATAAAATACGTCCAATTTCAACTTGATTTGCAGTTGATATGAAGACTTATTAATGGTGATAGATTTCTTGTATGCAGCAAAAACAAAAAGTAAATCTAACAGAGCTTTCTGGTTTTAATTATTATTTCTTGAAAGGAAAATAAATCAACCATAAAATCTCTGATGCTGAGAAAGGCAATTTTTGGACCTCATAAACATTTAAAACAAATTTAGTTCAAAACTAAATGTAAATTCATCTGAAAATAATTAACTAAAAATAAACATATTTCAAATTAAATCCCAGTCTTCCTAAAATACCAAAACAGGTTTAAGTTGAACAGAAAAAATTAATACAGTGAACGAAGCAGATGTCCTCTTTAAGGAATGCAGTGTCCCAGGACGATATGTTTGTGTTTGTCAAATTTTATAAATATCATGTCTCATACAGTCCTGCAGGATTTTGACTTTTCAGAAGCAAACATTTAACATTTTAGTTCAATATCTCTAAAATTAAGTAAGTAGCTTATCATATTTTCCTGCAGCCTCCAACCAAAACTGGGTTCACTTAGAAAAAAGAATCCCTTCTTGAGATTAACATATGGAAGAAAAAGACCTCAAATTTTAACACACACACACACACACACACACACACACACACACACACACACACACACACACACACACACACACACACACACACACACCTGACATTCGATACACCGAACAATGCATATCCATAATGTATAATAATGAATTGGATCTGTGTATCTGTGTGTGTGGCCCATCAGTGGACTGTTTGTGAAGGTGTCCCACAAGCAATACCCCCATTTCCAGAATCAACAGCCCCTCCAGATCCCCTGAAATGAAACACTCATTTTTCCTCCCCCCAAAAATACTATCATCTCCGGCAAAGCGTTGCAGGGGAATTGGATATGTCTGCGCACAACCCTTCTCTGCTCAGATCTCATCAAGAACGGGTTGGAGTCACCCCTCTCCCACGGAAATTGCTCTGGACAGCAGCAAAATGTACATCACTGAAGTGCCTGACCAAAAACGATATTGGCCCCCTTCATTACTATGCCCCAATAGCATTCCTCATTTAAATCCTTAAAAAGGGCCCCCCACTTCAATGTATGGCAACACCATCAATATTGATGTGAGAGAAAGTTCTCTCAAAGCCTCCTCAGTCACAGAACATTAATATTGATAGTGTTGTGCAGCAGTCGGGCTGCTTGGTGTGTCTCCAAAATGGTAATTGCATCTGGACTGGGGGGGTTAAAGGCCAACATCATTGCTGAATATGGACGTAGATGTTCAGCCGCTATCGGGACTGTGGACCACAGTGTTTATCTTGTTCTCTTTGCCAATTTAACCAACACTACAAGACTACAAGGGCAAGACTGGGATCTATCTATCTATCTATCTATCTATCTATCTATCTATCTATCTATCTATCTATCTATCTATCTATCTATCTATCTATCTATCTATCTATCTATCTATCTATCTATCTATCTATCTATCTATCATCTATCATCTATCTATCATCTATCTATCTATCTATCTATCTATCTATCTATCTATCTATCTATCTATCTATCTATCTATCTATCTATATATCTATCTATCTATCTATCTATCTATCTATCTATCTATCTATCTATCTATCTATCATCTATCTATCATCTATCTATCTATCTATCTATCTATCTATCTATCTATCTATCTATCTATCTATCTATCTCTCTCTCTCTCTCTCCCTCTCTCTCTCTCTCTCTCTCTCTCTCTCTCTCTCTCTCTCTCTCTCTCTCTCTAGCTAGCTAGCTAGCTATTTCTAGATTCTGGACTCTACTGGATCCTGCACTTTAAAACTAATCACAAATTTAAAGCCACTCTTTTAGTTCATTTATTCTTTGTTGTAAACTAAAACAACTTATTTTTTATTTATTTAAACACAACACTTCAAAAGACGTTTAGCCTAATTATGACTGTCATCTAGTGATGGGAATTCTGGCTCTTTTTAGAGAGCCGGTTCTTTTGGCTCAGCTCACCAAAAAAGAGCCGGCTCTTTCAGCTCCCAAGTGGCTCCTCAGATTTTCTGTTGCGTAGAGTACACTTAAAACCAAAATAATGCAAAACTATGTGTAAAATTATTTACTAATGTAAAAAAAAATGCATCATATCAAATATTTATCATTTCTATGGATTTCATAACTGAACACTTTAAGAAATCTCCACTTTCTGACTGCTGGCACTCATTTCCTCACCGTCTTTGTCGCACTCTCCTCCCTCTCGCTCGCCCTTTTCCTCCTCCTCATTCCCTCTCGTCTCCCTCCCCCCGCATTTGCTCTGATCCTCCCTCTTCCCCGCCCTTACTGCTCTGTGTGTGGACAGTCTGGACACACAGTTACACATGTTGACCGATCGCCTGTGGCTTTCACCAAAGCAAGAGGGGAGGGGGGAGGGGACGGCTCCCATTGACGAGCCGGTTCCCGTCGTTCACTTCAAAGGGCCGGCTCTTAGAGCCGGTTCGTTCCCGACCGACACATCACTACTGTCATCAACATTTTTATCTCCTTGAAGGTCCCTACTTGTATGCACACCACAAGTGATATTATCAAGCATACAGTGACCACAAAGCAAACTTCATATTTCACATGTCCACTCTACAGTGAAGACTGATTGATGTTAAGGGTCCAGCAGGTCACTTTGAAGCCAACATGAAGCCAACATGCGCAGCCCATAATTTTATGACTGTGTGTGCCCCCTTTGCATACATCATCATTAATCATGCATTCAAAAGGTGGCATTCAGGCCCTGCTAACTTAGAAATACTATTTATTCAGTCATATGCTCAATGCTGACAGTTTGCAAAGGGAGAACACAGGCTTTACATGGAGGTTTTGCTATGTGAATTTCTATTATATGAATTCAGTACAGTTTAAAAACCTTAAAGGTGTGGAACACAGACATTTTTCTAATTATAATTTCTGATTATAATTGGTCACTCTGAGGCTGAACATGAGACTATTTCTGTACACCTATTTCCTGCATTAGCTTCTGTTAGAAAGTAGACAGTGAAACTAGTGCCGCTACTGACGGTTCTGTACGTGTGGTGCGTCTCAAAATGTGGCCACTCAGAGAGACGTGCTGGGGAGGAGTGGGGATAGATGGTGTTTGAAGACGGACAGATATTTTTCCAGAAATTGCTAAGATTTTGACTAATAAAGAACTGGGAAAAACTACTGTGCCCTAGAGATAAAATGTCCTGGTATAGTGAGAGGTCAAAATTAGAAGTGTCCCGTCACGTACTGGCCCACTTGACACATACGTGAAATGCTAGGATTTGAAAAGCCTGACATATCTACCTCACACATTCATGCACTCACCCATCTTGGCTCACAACGAAGAAGGCTGTTGTTGGTTTAGCATCCAGGAAACAGCAACAAACTCATTGGTTAGTAGAAGCTAACATTAGCAACTCCACCACACAGCAGAACTCCTTAAGGCTTGTGTTATTTGTGGAGGTAAAACATCAACATTGCAAAGCAGAGTCAATGGAAGAGTTGCATTGCTTTTAACCAATCCGAGGCGAGATGACAAATATCAGGAAATAGGAGTCCACAGCCTGAAGCTCAGCTGGGATTTTGGCATTGGAACTTTTTTCCCCAGAGTACGACTTACAAGGCATTTATTCCTACTAGAGATCATTGCAAATATGATTAAACAAGTGTTCCACACCTTCAATAAAATACTTTACCAATGTGTTACATGTGGAGAATGTTGTTAGCACTGGCGGCAGAAAGATTCCTCATCCCCACACACATTAAACTAGGCTGTTTAATAGAAGTAGAAATTAGTTTAAGTTCCAACTTGACAAGACACATCAAGTTTTAGCCAACAAGTGGCACACGTCCCTGTTTTAGTGCCAATAAGACATACTACACATTTCAAGAGCAAGGAATCCAGGGAATTTCTTTCTTTCCTTTGAGGAAGAAAAACATCTGTTTTGGATTCTTTAGCTCATTAGCGTGTGAAACTTTGAGTCTAGAAAATTGAACCTTTTCACAACATTTTAACTGTCTGAGATTTAGAATTTGAGGTCTTCATAAGCTGTAAACATCATCAAAATTATAACTTGTGAAGACATGAGATACCAGGCTTTGCAGGTAATGAGTAACATATCATCTTTTGAGTTATATTCAAATATTTGGAGTTTAACCTGTAGTGTGTACTTTTTGCTAAGTATCCACACACTACTCATTGCTTCACTGCTGGACCAACAGTTATATATATATATATATATATATATATATATATATATATATATATATATATATATATATATATAATTATTTATTGCGTGCAAGCCATTTGTAATGTTTTCTGTGTAGGGACTTGCAAAAACCAGCCAGAGAAGCACTGCTGATGGTTCTGACAACTCCATTTTATTTTGGAGAAGCTTCAAAAATAACATCAACTTAACCTAAAAAATATATCAGTGTAAACTAATGATATCTCCTGAGGCCCTGTCCACACACAGCCGGGGATCTGCCAAAACGTAGATATTTTTCTGCGTTTTGGCCTGTCATCCACACGAAAACTGAGTTTTTTCACACAAAAACTGATCTTTTTAAAAACTCCGGCCAAAGTGAAGATCTGCGTTTTCTCCGTTTTGGGTGTCTGGGTGTGGACAGACAAAACCGGAGTTTTAAGGTCCGCAATGTCACTTTCCGCGACAAAAAAATGCTGACATCACATGTGCGACCTGTGTTTACACTAGCCGACAGCATGGATGCCCTCAGAGCTGCGCACGCTTTATGAATTGTCCAAGAGCTTTTTGCTGGTTTGTTTTTGCAAGCGGAATTACTGCTCCTTGCGGAAGACCACAGACGAAGGACGAGGTTAAGAACGGGGGAAGTACTGCCGCCAACAGGTCTGGCATGTCCTTAACAACGTATTTATCCGGGTACGTGTGGACAGAGTTCTTTTTAAACGAGGTGGTGTGGATGCAAGTTTTTGGAGGGGTGGATATTCGTTTAAAAAAACCCAGCTACGTGTGGACTAGGCCTAAGACTAGACTAGACTAGACTAGACGACTGGACTACTCAGAATGACACCAGAACAAGACACACATCATCAAGAAGACATCTCAAACACACCAGGTTCATCTTAAATAAGTGGCTGATCAGACCACTCTACAAACAAGAGGGAAACAATTAACGTACAATTAACACACACACACACACACACACACACACACACACACAAACTAACCAGTCTAATCAATTCAGGTAACTCAACTAAATCATAATTACAATCTCCCAATCCATAACAGAAAATATCTACATTACATTAAACACAAGCATAAACATGAATCTCCCCTCCCTTGGGAGTAGGTAGATCCCAGAAGTGCTGATTAGACTTCCTGAGGAGATGAGCTGCAGGTGTGAGACTCCATGGACAGCTCCAAGTCACTGGTACCTCAAATAAAATACAAAAATCAACACATGCATTCATAAACATTAGAAGCCTGATTGTGTGCACATCAACCAATCACCCTGCAGAACTCAGAGAACAAATGAACATTACCAGAAGACCATACCCCTGAGGTGACAGACACTGCCATCACATATACTCTCTATATTTAACGGCACTTGTCTTATTGTTCTCTTGGCAAAGAAAGAGTTTATTGGTCCTTTTCCAAACCCATTAAAAGCTCCGTTAGATGGTGTGAACAATGGAGGAAGATCAGATCAAATCTCTGTGTCCTAAATGCTTACACAACACAAAATCACTTTAAAGCATCGCAAAGAACAGCTGATCCCAGATGACTTGTTCATGTTACCTAATCGGATCGTCCTTACATGAGGAAACAGGAAGCTGTATTTGCCTGAATGTGATGCGAATCCTTTGACAGGCTCTAGTGCATTCTTCTTATCAACTGTAACAGCCCATCGACCCTAATGATATCATGGCTCGTTGTCGTCGTGTCCTCGGCTATCTAAACATTAGATTGTGCCGAGCTAGTTTTTTCTGGGTCAGTAAGTTAAATATTTCAAATGGTTTTATTTTTAGCTCCATCTGTTTCCACTCTGTGCATGCTCTGTGTGTGCGTGTGTGTGTGTGTGTGTGAGTGGGTTTGTGTTTGTGCCCACATTAGTGCATTTCATACCCTGTCTGGAGGCGGCATTTGACCCACTAAGTTATCTTCATGCGCCCCCTGGGGTATATCAATTCAATATAACACGCAGAAGGGGGCCAGCTGCTGTGTTAGTAAGTAATGAATTTATTTAGTTTTATTTTTCCAGTTGATTATTGCTGTAATTCATGAGCATTTGAAACTATGCAAGTGATTAATGGGCTGCCTGTGTACCAAACAGAATTAATTTTATTTGCCTTGTTTAAATCTCTATTAGGTTTTATGCATCAAATTAATTTATTAGGAATAGAATCACAGTCTTTTATGGCTTAATGTGTTCATTGTGCTTTAAGCACTGTGAAATCTAAATCACATTAGATCACTTGTACGCGTTATCGAACTGTCAGGGAGAAAAGAGGCCATTGTAATCGCTGCAGAGATGAGAGATCATTGACCTAGAAAAAAGAAAACAGACAAGTTTTCCACAGATTATGAGAAACAGAATGACTGGAAACTGCCCAGAGCCAAAGCTCCTATGACAGTTTATGACCTTACCACATATGTGGAATCAATGCAGGGCTGTGTTTCTGACCTTAGCAGCTTGTTCCAATGTATACCACCACTCTCTGCTCTGTCTCTTGGTGCTCCCACACTACTTCTAGCAGTCAGGCTTTTTTTTTTCTTTATGGGAAATTTGAAGTTGCTTTGATGTGTTTACATGTTGCAAACCTTTTGGGGTGTGGAGAATGAGGAATCAATATTTGACTTCAGCACTATTTACAATTATGCATCATTTTACACGAGTAAGAGGAAACTGTTTTCCAGTTTTTATTATATAAACAAGAAACAAGCAAGTAAACAAACAAACAAAATAAACTTTAACCCAAAGGTTGATAATGTAAGATGAAAATATGTCAAACATGAAGTTGTTGTGCTTTACCGGTGGAGGCCCCTAGGGCCTCAAAAACATCTGGCTACAAAGTATTTGATTCTTTACACACACACACACACACACACACACACACACACACACACACACACACACACACACACACACACACACACACACACACACACACACACACACACACACACACACACACACACACACACACACACACACACACACACATACACACACACACATATATATATATATATATATATATATATTCTCTGATTATATTAACTACTGTACAAGTTTCTGCAGATACTGGTTTAGATTTTTCTTGTAGCCTAAAGACCATCAGTGACGTTAAATGACTTAAATCTGCACATGTGAGTTTCTTTAGATGATCACAGTGAAGGGAGACAGTTTATCCAGGGGTTTATTTTATTATTCCTGCAAATGTTTAAAAGTTGTTGGAAACAACAGATCAGCGTTTGAGGAACGCTGCCGCAAACCGTTCTTGCATAAACACCAATGCCATAGTATTCCTCCTATGATGTATTTTCGATTTACTGTCAAATCAAGACCTTTTGTGTTGATAAGCAGAGTAGAAATGATTCCAAACAAGGTGGCTCATATGTTGTTATTGGTTGTTGGACTCAATGAGTCTACAGTTCTTCATTTAATCATTACGTTCCTGATCCAAGAATCCAAACATTTCCATCCAGATGTTTGAGTATTTTAAATGTGTGACGACTGTTTACATTCACTCAGTTCGAGCTCCTTCAGATTCTTCTGGTTTGGGAGCTAACTCCATGAATGAGGGCAGAATATTTAAATGCTTTTTTCCAAACTCAGTTTAGGTACCTTCAAAATGAAAAGGTCATGTAAAAGTAAAAAGTAGCCTCCTGCAGGCTTTTGGGAAAATGAAGGTCTGAAGGTATGATGGGAGAAAACCAGGGATAGTTTTGTCAAAAAGATCATGGCAGTGATTTAATCTGTGAAAGGACAAAGCAGACCATCCAACATGACAGTACAGCGGTGTATCAGAGTAATCAAACCTCACAGCTTCATGGTGGATCGCATCTAGAGCATGTGTGGTTTCTCAGTGAACTTCATCTTTAAAAATGGGTCAGAAATCCTTTTTAGGTCATCAGAGATCTGTGTCAGAGGATACTTATCCAAAACTTCAACAAACTAACAAATATCTAAACTCATGAAATCTCTTTTAAACTTTAAATTATTTATATTTATGCCATTGCAACTTTACTGGAGACAATTTTAGAGATTATTAGACCAGTGGTGGCTTGTTCATTGGGGGCACTAGAGTGCAGCCCCATCAGTCTCACAGGAAGAAGAAGAAGAAGATGTGAATCACAAAACATACACATCAGACAACAGACTAAAAGTGCTGTGTATAATCTGCATTTAAGTGTAGTTTAAAAATGTTCTGACACGTTTAACATGACCAAATAGTCTTGTCACGTATTTCCTGTTCCTTTTGGTCACGGCAATCTTTAGCATAGACCTATGCTATAATTGGTGCATGCCCACTGGATCTCCTCCAATACAAAGAATAGCAGAGGCTATTGCAATCGAAACCGGGCGGAGTTTGAGTTCATCTCAGGATGTTCACCCGAAACCGAAGCTCGCCACTACTCACCGTTCTTTTTATTTATTTGTTTACTTTTTTAGCTAACTGTTTCTTGCTCCTTTTAGAGCAGCTGAGTATACCTCGTGTATTTTTTTTTATTATTATGGAGAACCGGAAAATGGTGGAATGTGGCATCAGAGACACTCTCCAACAGGTAAAAAAAAAAACCCAGAATAGTCAGGAATCAGGTCAGTGTGCCACTGGGACATTGGATTACATCAACGAGAGAATTGTTTTTCCTATAACATGGATTATTATGACCATAAACCAGCAAAGGTAGGACTGATTATACACTTTTGACTGCATTAGCTTTGTTTTGCTGCTGTGTTACTTGGTGAGTTTTGTACCAATATTGTTGTAAAGAAGAAAGTCTGAACTTTAACTTAAATGGCTGTTTATGTAGATAGGACCAGACTGCATTGTTGCTACCGTGGTGTTTTCTCAATGTATGTATTTAGCTTTTTTGCCGACCTTTATTTTTAGCGGATTATTGTCATTGGGTGTTGTTGAGGTAGAAAATGTGGAATCTATAGTTTGGATGAGCCTCTTCCCATTACGTAGATGTGAAGTTTGCATATGTTGGTGAATTTAAGCATGTTTTTGGAACAACTTTGTTGCTGGAAGTGCATGTGGACCTGGTATAGGTTGTGTGATAAATAAGAATGGCAATTTAGCGCCCCTAGTGGTGATATTGGTTAGCTCAATGAGCCCCACCTAAAATAAAAATAAAATTCACCAGCCACCACTGAATTAGACAATATTTAAGCACATACAAAAGATTAAGAAATGTCCAGTGATATACAGTTTTCTAATTGAAATAAAGTCTCCAGCACACTTTCAATTTAAAAAACAAAACAGGAACAATGGCGGTCAGGCTGAGGTCTGGGGGGGGCGTTTGAACCCTCACACAGAAATTATTGTTGGAGATAAAAATAGAAATCAAATTTTAGCTCATTCTAGAGCGACCTCGCTGTCACTGACCTCCCCAGTTCAAACGCCCACCTGCCAGTGTCTGTGTAACCTGGGGGTCCACAGCCTGGTCCCCACAGCTGCTGCCGCTGCTCTAAGACGTCACCACCTGTCAGGACTTCAGAGATCACTTTCTTTTTCTGGCTCGTCAATTTGCTCTTGAATGCAGGAGTGAGGCATCGCCCGGGCAGGATTTTACTGAACAAATCTGCTCATGTTTTTCTCGTGAACAGAGGTTTCAGCAAGATTTGCACAGAATCCGACTTTGAGAGATTGACAGGTGATTTTCTACACATAAACTAATCCTCTTTACATTTTGGGACCAGGGTTTAACACAGGATTGTGACAAGGGCTTGACCTAGGTTGGGGCCAATTTACACTGAGCGGTCAACAAGGTTCAGACTCACAAACAACACAAATGAAATCTCCCTGGAGGCTCTGAAAACTGGCCAAATAGAAAAAGGTTTTACAATTTTACAAAATTATCTCAAAAACAAGTTCTGTCAATTGTTAACTGTACTGGATCAATTTATTATTGAAAAGGATCAAACATTTAATGCAAAAACTCTTTATTAATAAATGAAAACAGCCTTGAACCTAAAGTGAACACTGTTATTATGATGTCCTTATATGCTCCTTTGAAGCTTGGTGACCACATTTGGACAAGAAGTTATACATAGAGACATAATGTCAGAGTCCAAGCCCCCAGGCCGGGCTCTCCCAGCTGACCGGCTTCTGTCTCGGACCGCATTACCCAGCATGCCCCTGACGGGGATTCCCTCCACGTTGCACCTGCGTCATCCATGTCTATATATGGAAGACACCACACCAGCTCTTCACTCAGTCATCGTTCCACCGTATTCCATGATCAGAGTATTCAGAAGCTAAGACAGTTAAACCTCCACCTTTCTAACTCAGACCTCATCCTTCCGTCAGCCTTTTCAGCACCGCTTGCAGCCAGCAGTCTCTAATAAAGCTCGTACTCCCGAAACCAGTCTTCGAGTCTGACAGGATGACTGAGTCCATTAATCCAGCGGAGTTCGAGCAGATGAAGAGGAAGTTGGAGCAGGTTGTTAGCGAGAACGTTCAGCTCCACGCCCTGGTCGACCAGCTTAACACCAGGCTGAACTCCCAGAACGATCTCTCCCTGCAGATGTCTACTGCCGTCACGGCACTCCAGCAGCAGGTTCATGCGCTCCAGTTGCAAGCCCTCACTCCACCGACGGGTGAGCCACACTTCAGTCTCCCGGAGAAGTGGAATGGAGAGACGGGGAGTCCAGACGGTCTGCTTGCTACCCTCGACATGCAGTTTGAGTGCCACCCAGGATGCTTCCCCACTGCGCGCTCTCGGGTGGCACAGCTCACCTCCCTACTCTCCGGATGCGCGGCAGAGTGGGCCGCTGCGCTCTACAACTCCAAATCACCGGAGTGCAGTGACTATGCTGCATTCGTGGCCGCCCTCAGAAAGACTTTTGTTCCACCCAGCAGCGAAATGGGGGCAGAGACACGACTCCTAAAACTCCGCCAGAAGGAGCGCTCTGTGTGCACATATGCGTCGGAGTTCCGCACCATCTCCGCCAAGCTGCGGTGAGATGACTCTGCCCTCCGAGCCGTCTTCTTGGAGGGACTGGCAACCTACATCCGGGATGAGATGGTGGTAAAGGAGCTACCCCAGACCGTGGATGAAGTTGTGGATCTGGCGTTGCGCATGGTTCGGCCCAAGCCTCTCATTCGCCCATCCAGGGCGCCTGGACTTTTTCCTCGTCCCCCCACGCCTACTCCCGGACCCGTTGCCACTGAGGAGCCCATGCAACTGGGCCACCTTCCTCCGGAGGAGAGACAGCGACGGTGGCGCGAGGGCCTCTGCGCCTATTGTGGTTCCCCCGACCACAGACGCATGAACTGCCCCCTCCGTTCGGGAAACGAAGGAACCCACTGAGTCTCGGGGTCGCTCAGCCTGGGTCACCTCCAACCCCTGCCCTTTCCAATCGGCTCCTTCTGCACGTCACCCTCCAATATGGCGAGACCTCACTCCAGATGCACGCGCTGGTGGACTCGGGGGCCGCTGACAATTTTATGGATGTGGATCTGGCTGAACGCCTACGGATCCCCACTACCCCCTTGGAGAGGGTTGTACCAGTGACCACGGTGGACGGCAGGCCCCTCCAGCCTTACCCTGTCCAAAACCGAATGCAGTCTCTCCAGATGACAGTCCAGAGCCACCGGGAGACCCTCCATTTCCTGATTATCCGTGCTCCCTCCTCTCCTCTAATCCTGGGGTTTCCCTGGCTCCGCCTCCACGACCCACGGATCTCCTGGTCCCAAGCTCGTCTTCTGGAATGGGGGGCCCAGTGCCGGACCCACCTCTCTCCTCCTCCACCTCGACCTGACTGCCCGGAAGGTGGCTCTGGTTCAGCGCCACCCAATCTGCCACCGCCCTATCGGGATCTGGCCGCGGTGTTCGATAAGCAGCGAGCCACCGCACTGCCGCCTCACCGTCCATACGACATGGAGATCAAGCTCCAGCCAGGGACCATTCCACCCCGGGGGCGCCTTTTTTCTCTCTCCCCCGCCGAGTCCAGAGCTATGGAGGACTATATCGACCAGGCCCTCCAGCAGGGTTTCATCCGACCCTCGTCATCCCCAGGTGCCGCAGGCTTCTTCTTTGTGAGGAAAAAGGAGGGTGATCTCCGCCCCTGTATCGACTACAGAGGACTGAACAGATCACAGTCAGAGATCGCCATCCTCTGCCGCTCCTCACGTCCGCCCTGGATGCCATCTCCCAGGCGCGGATTTTCACCAAGCTGGACCTCCGGAGCGCCTACAACCTGGTCCGTATCAAAGCTGTAGATGAGTGGAAGACGGCGTTCATCACCCCCACCGGTCACTGGGAATACCAGGTCATGCCCTTCGGACTGTGCAATAGCCCCACCGTTTTCCAACGCTTCATCAATGATGTCCTCCGTGACATATTGGGACGGTGGGTGTTTGCCTACCTGGACGACATCCTGATATACTCCAAGTCAGAGGCTGAACACCACCACCATGTTCGCGCTGTCCTGACCCGGCTCCTGGACAACAACCTGTTCTGCAAGCCCGAGAAGTGCTCCTTCCACCAGCGGTCCGTTTTATTCCTGGGCTACCTGATTTCGGATCAAGGTCTAACCATGGACCCTTAGAAAGTCCAGGCGGTTAAGGACTGGCCCCTACCTACCAGCCTAAAGCAACTGCAGAGTTTTCTGGGTTTCTGCAACTTCTACCGTTGATTTATCAAAGACTTTAGCACCATTGTAGCACCTCTCACTTCTCTCACCCGACCGAGCCCTCCTGGTCAACCGTTCCGGCTCACCCCAGACGCCGTTCGAGCCTTCCACTACCTAGTCGCTCGTTTCACATTGGCTCCTATCCTGTGCCACCCGGACCAGGCAGTCCCTTTTGTGGTCGAGGTCGACGCCTCGGATGTCGGCGCCGGCGCCATCCTGTCCCAAGGCGGCCCCGACGACAGGCTATATCCCTGCGCCTACTTCTCCAGGAAGTTCTCCACCACCCAGCAGAAGTACGGCGTGGGGGATCGTGAACTGCTAGCCATAAAATGGGCGTTGGAGGAATGGAGGCAGTGGCTTCTGGGCACCACTCAGCCGTTCACCATCTGGACTGACCACCAGAACCTAACCCACATACGGTCCGCCAAGCAGTTAAATCCTCGCCAGGCACGCTAGGCCCTCTTCTTCGAACCCTACGAGTTCCATCTCGCCTGTCGCCCCGGGACAAAGAACCAGAAGGCGGACGCCCTCTCCCGCCAGTTCACCCATTCAGCGCCCACGTCCGAGCCGGCGCCCATCCTCCCGGAGCACCGTTTTGTGGCCCACCTTGGGTGGCCGTTGGAGGAGGCCATCCAAAACGCCCTCCGGGGTGACCCAGCACCGCCAGAGACCCTGCCGGTCAGCTCTACGTCTCCTCGGCCTGTCGCAGTGAGGCGTTGTCCTGGGCCCACTCATCACGCCTGTCTGGTCACGCAGGCTTCTCTCGGACTCTCAGGTTCCTTAAACGGGCTCTCTGGTGGCCACGTATGGAGAGGGATGTTCAGGAATTCACGAGCGCTTGTGACGTCTGCGCCCGCTCTAAGGCATCCACCCAGGCTCCGGTTGGCACCCTCAGACCCCTTCCGGTGCCCAGCCGCCCCTGGTCCCATGTGGGGCTGGACTTTGTCATGGGTCTCCCGCCGGTCAACGACCTCGACACCATCCTGACGGTCACTGACCGGTTTTCCAAGGCTGTTCACTTCATCGCCCTCCCGGGCCTCCCCTCGGCCCGACGCACTGCAGAACTGTTTCTGGAGAACGTGGTGCGCCTCCACGGGTTCCCGGTCGACGTGGTCTCGGATCGTGGTCCCCAGTTCACGGCCCATTTCTGGAAAGCCTTCTGCCATCTAGTGGGAGCTTCTGTCAGCCTGTCTTCGGGCTACCACCCACAGACCAACGGTCAAACGGAGCGGGCAAACCAACAGTTGGGCCGGTACCTCCGTTGCTTTGTCTCGGCACAGCCCTCGAAGTGGCCTAAGTACCTCCTCTGGGCGGAGCTGTCTCATAATCTCCACACCTCCTCGGCCACTCAGATCTCCCCTTTAGAGGTCTGCTATGGCTATCAGCCCCCGGTCTTTGCCCACCAGGAACCCGAAGTTGCGGTGCCGGCCGCTCAATCCCTGGTGAGGCGCTGCAAAATTGCATGGATCAAGGCGCGGGCCTCCATTACCCGGGCCAACGCCCGTTACTCCCACCAACACCTCCACAGGCACCGCCCGGGCCCCTCCTATGCTCCAGGGGACAGGGTCTGGGTGTCCACGGCAGACCTCCGGGTCCGCGCCGGTTCCAGGAAGCTCGCTCCCCGGTTCCTCGGACCCTACCCCGTGCAGAAGGTCATCAACCCGGACACGTACCGGCTGCGGCGTCCTACAAGCTTTCGCGTCCATCCCACCTTCCACACCTCCCGGCTCAAACCTTATGTGGAATCCTCACTCCTGCCGCCTTGGGCTCCAGCGCCTCCGCCGGCCCGCTTCCTCGACGGTGAGCCCATCTACACCGTCCGGCGTATTCTGGACGCTCGCCGCCGGGGTCGGGGTTGGCAGTACCTTGTGGATTGGGCGGACTACGGCCCCGAGGAACGCTCCTGGGAGCCGGCCCGCTCCATCTTGGACCCTGCCCTTATCTCGGACTTCTGGGCCCACCGAGGTGGCCCGGGGACTTCGGGAGCCGTCCCTGGACTGGGAGGTCCTGTCAGAGTCCAAGCCCCCAGGCCGGGCTCTCCCAGCTGACCGGCTTCTGTCTCGGACCACATTACCCAGCATGCCCCTCGCGGGGATTCCCTCCACGTTGCACCTGCGTCATCCATGTCTATATATGGAAGACGCCACACCGGCCCTTCACTCAGTCATCATTCCACCGTGTTCCATGATCAGAGTATTCAGAAGCTAAGACAGTTAAACCTCCACCTTTCTAACTCAGACCTCATCCTTCCGTCAGCCTTTTCAGCACCGCTTGCAGCCAGCAGTCTCTAATAAAGCTCGTACTCCCAAAACCAGTCTTCGAGTCTGACACATAACTGGAAACATGTAATCTTATCTAAGGACCATCCATCTGTCCATCATCTAAAGGTAGTCAGGTGAATTCATCATGGATGAGGGCATGTTTGTTGTTATATTGTAATGATTAATTATGATGTATTATACTGTTCTGATTCATTTTTATAATAAACAATATGGGACTCCAATAAGAATTTTTTGGGAAGTAATTTTCAATAACAGGACCTGTTTTGTATCAACCTAACAGTAAATGAGCATTCGATGCTAATTTGGTTACAGTGGGTTTAGAAAAGAAACACTTGTTTTAATACACTTTAGTTTTGTGTCATTTACATCCTCAAATGAGAAAACAAACAAAATACCAGCTTTACCTATCCAATGTACCCCCCCCCCCCCCCCCTTCCCAAAAAACATCATGATAAACGATAATGATAAGTGACCCGCACTTGTATAGCGCCTCTCAGAGTAAGGACTCCGAAGCGCTTTACACTACAGTATATCATTCATCCTTTCACACACACATTCACACAAGTTGGGTTCCATTGGATGCAAGATGTTGTTGGACTGCAATTTTCAAATCCCTTCACAGATTTCTTCAGTGAGATTTTGGTCTGGTCATTTATTGGGTCACATGATGGGGAGCAGTTACTTTAGTTCCCCTTCGGCCACTGTGTGCTCAGTTTTGCTGTGTGATGAACCGTTGTCTGCAGGTTTTCTTCAACAATGTGACATTTTTTGCCCTATCCATTTTTCCTTCTACCCTAACAAAAGCCCCAGTCCCCGAGGAAGAGAAACACTCCCAAAACAGGATGCCACCACCTCCATTTTTACTGTAGACATGGTGCGTTGTGGATGGTAAACTGCACTGGATTTATGCCAGGTGTATTGTTAGGTGTTGAGGTCAAATAGTTCAGTTGTAGCATCCAGCAATGGTCAGTTTAGGTACAGCCTGACCTTTTACCATCTATTCAACATCTGGTCACAAAGGAGTCACAGTATTGCTTGTGTTCCAGTTAAATTTGTCTGCGGCACACCAGCTGGAATTTAGACTCTTCAAGTCTGAATCATAAACAATAACTTTCTTTCCCAAGGTCCCATCTGTCTGCCTCTACAGAAGAAAGAAGATCCAGCTCGAATCAGTTGCTAAATACAAGAATGATTATAAACTCCTTCTATGACTTATAATCTAGATAATCATTGAATAAACATTTGTTTATTACTACTTATAATAATCATAGTATAATGAAATGCTTCGTTAATCTTTGCTCACTGAATGGACGTTATGTTTGTCTAATAAAACCTGCAATGTGTTCACCATGTTTTGACGACAATGTCCTCACACCTGCTCCACACAATAACAAGTACGGTTAAGTTAGACTACAGCACATGACCTTTTTTCTTTACCAGTCAGGACTTCCATATTAAAGAAGGCGTGTTTCTGAGTTGTCTTGGTAACATCTTCTTTCCTGTCAGCCTCGGATTGGCTGTGAAAATCATAACATCATTTTTTTTAAACTAAATCACTTTGAGTGATTTGCAGTTCTAGAGAAAACTTCAGACCGGCCATTTTTAGCATATCTCTTTAACAATCAAACATTTTGACATGTCGTCAAAACCTTTCTGCACCTGCAAAGCTGATGAGCAAACAGTTCCTGCAGAACAAAGCTGATATTGTTCAACTCCTTAAGAGTTACTCCTGAGACACAAGCTGATTCCAACCTGTGCTGCCTGGTGATATCTTTTGGACTGGAGAAGTTGGTGCTTGCGGTCAATCTACGGACCTGGGTGCCCCAAGGTCATCCAACCTTTCTGACCTCCGGATCTGTGACGAGGGTCATCAAAAGGGTGAGGTAGAACACAGAGAGATTGCGTCTGAATGTGCTTCTAAAGATAACATCCTAGTTTAGAGCAAACCAAATTATTTTTCATCCGGAGACGACGCTATCCGAGATTCGGAAATTCTGACCAACACCGCATTTACACATAGGTTCCTACACCACCTTTAGCTCCATCCATTCACAGTAAATGCTTAGTTCACTTGTCGTGTTTTAAGTGTTTCTAAAATAACTTCTCACAATTATAAACCTGACTCTTTTCTGAATCAAGACGAAGAGTGTTCAATTACTTAATAAAGCAAAAATCCTAGAATCTTCTGATATTTACAATAAAGACCAAGCAAGGTAATTTATACAGAATATCAAATAAATAATACACATTTGCCTCCACTACACAATTATGGTCTCATCTGACCATAAGACCATTTTCCATTTATCATCAAGTCCTCAAGGAGCATTCTCGTAAATTACAAACAAGCTTTAAAGATATGGTTCACTGAAAAACATTTTTAATGATTTTTTCTGATTATAATTAGAGTTTATAGAGTTTTTCATGCAGGTTGAACTCCTACAGTTATCTCCTGCATTAGCTTCTGAAAGAAAACAGACGGTGAAACACTAGGTTTTGAAAAGCCGGACAGATCTACATCACACTCACGGACTCACCCATCTTCACTCACAAAGACTGTTGTTGTTTTAACGTCCAGGAAACAGCAGAGCACATCTTGGCTAGCAGAAGCCACCTGATAGCATTAGCAACTGCACAGCAGAGCATAACCCCTTCAGACTTGTGTTATTTGTGGAAATAAAACATCAGCATTGCGAACAGAGTCAGCGGTAGAGTTGCATTGCTGTTATCCAATCACAGGTGAGATGTCCAAATACCAGGAAACAACAGTCCAAATCCTGCAGTCTGACTCGTATACTTCCTGGAACACACGCATCTGAGCTTCTTTCCCCCAAGTACGACTTACAATACATTCATTTCTACTAGAGACTACTGCAAATGTAATGACTGAATGAGTGAACCACATCTTTAATGTGAACTTTTTGAGAAGTGGCTTTTTCCTTGAGACCACCCCAAACCCCCCACCCCAAACAAGCCACATGGAGTACTTGTAATGAAAGAAAGAAAGAAAGAAAGAAAGAAAGAAAGAAAGAAAGAAAGAAAATTTAAATTGTGATTACAAAATACTAATGTAAGGAAAGGGAGAGAGAAAATGAATACAAAAGACGGAAATCTGTGGATCGCGGTGAAGGTGGGATAAGTAGAGAGAGCAGAATAAGGAAAGGGTGGTGATGAAGGTCACACCAAAGCTTGAACAGGTGAGTTTTCAGCTGCTTTTTGAAGGAGACCACTGAGTCCACTGATCTCAGGCTCGGGGGAGAGAAACTGTTGTCACATTCATAGAATGACTACTCTACCATCAAGTTCTGTAACTCCTTCAGACTGGCCACTGGCCTCTAGGTAGCCTTTCTCACTAGTTTCCACCTTTCTCTTCCATCCAGTTAGAAGGGACTAGATCCAGGAAGGGTCCTAGAAGAACCAAACACTTGCCACTTTCTGTGCTCATTGGGATTGATAAAGCCTTTAAAAGTTTTTGAATTTGTCTCCTGCATTGTGTCTGTCCACAACTCTGCCCCTGAGATCTTTTAAAGGTGACTTGCCACCCAGAAGTCAGTTGTTTGCTGTCAGTTCTGGTACTAAGCAAGAGAATGCTCCAGGAACCGGTGCTTTATGCTCCACTAATCACAGGTGGAAACCAGTAACTATTGTCTGCTAAGGAAATGATGGTTACTTCACCTGACCGAATTCTAAAGTATTGTTTAAGGGGGAGTGGGGTGGGGTGGGGGTGTATATATATATATATATATATATATATATATATATATATATATATATATATATATATATATACATAATTGTGTGTATATATATATATATATATATATATATATATATATATATATATATATATATATATATATATATATATATATATATATAGATAGATAGATAGATAGATAGATAGATAGATAGATACATATATAATTATATATATATATATATATATATATATATATATATATATACATATATAGATAGATATATAGATATATAGATACATATGTAATTGTATATATATATATATATATATATATATATATATATATATATATATATAGATAGATATATAGATACATACGTAATTGTATATATATATATATATATATATATATATATATATATATATATATATATATATATACATATATATATAATTTTATATATATAATTATGTATGACCTAGTGGGCTACAATATTTCTAAATTTATGTATAATGCAAACACCAAACCCTTCCTAAAAATTTTCTTAGAAGATTTATACAAAGACAGAGTAAATATGAACTAAAAGGACATGAATTATTTACAATATCTAAGCATAGAATAATTATAAAGGAGCACTGTGTCTCTATATATGGAGATAAAATATGGAATAAGCTAGGTAATGTAATCAAGGATGCAAAAACAATGTTTACTTTCAAAAAACTAATTAAAAATGAAATACTGGAATCATATACGTGCAAATCAATTATATAAAAAAAAAAATATATATATAAAGCTACAGAGATGTGCGTAGGTATATTCATGTGTGTATGTATAAACATGTATGTATGTATGTGTATGTGTATATGTAGTGGATACATGTGTATGTCTATAGGATATGTATGGATGAAGTATGTGCGACCATATGGGCACACGATGCACTTTAATGTATATATGTAAGAATAGGTATATGTGCAAAAATGCTTTTGCTTTTTGAATTTTTATTATTACTATTAATTTTCTCTTTCTTCTTTACAAATTGAACTCAAGTTAGCTAACCAGTCGAGCAATTACTTTGTATTGGCTAATTTATAATTATTGTAATTTCATTGTAAAAATGTAATTTTAATTAAAAAGGGGCAGATAACATTAGTTTTCTTCTTTCTGTTCCCCTTTCATTTTCTTGGTTTGAGAAACCTCAATTTATTTGCTAGTATTGTTTTTCTTTTCTATTTTAATAATAAATGAAAAAAATATATATATATAAATTTTATGTATTTACTATTTTTTTTAATATTTATTTAATTTTGTCTTTTTGCTGTAAAGCAAAAACATTGAAGTCTTTGTAAGGAGGTTATTATTTTTAGTAGCCACTGTATTTTTAAATGGTCATTTTATTTCTCAGTAACTAATCAGTAACTACTTTTTATTAATAGTATGTAACAAATTACCCATTTTGAGCAGTTAGAAATTTATTGATGAGCAAATGTTGGACTGAAATGTGAACTTAACATCTGGTTTAAATAATTATTTAAAATAATGAAATGAAAGTTTGGTTCTGTCAGAATTTCTGTACAATAATTGGTGTAAGTATTTTTTATTTTAAGGCTCAAGACCGTTCTGAGACGTTGCAGGAAAACATTTAGAGAAAAAAACATTAAAACAGAAAGAACACCTTTATATCTGCAGTTTATTTCAATATACTCAATCATTTTACATGCAGTCCTGATAAACATCTTTACTTTATGGATCAGGGATCCAGAGTCAGTCCATCAACAGCACAGGGTCTCTCGGCCAGTCCTGCAGGGGGAACTCCGTGACCTTTTCACATAAAATGTGCGTAGTACTACAGTACTAGTAACACAACTTGTTCTGGCAGAACTCTGTAATGCCCTTTGGGCTGGACACCAGCATGTGGTCCATGTGTGACACACACACACACACACACACACACACACACACACTGTCGCTGTCATCTGTGCATCTTTGGCTGACACACAACTGTGACCTTCGAAGGGAGCAGTGTGAATTCAGAATTATGAAACGGGATCAATGGGAAATCCTCTTTTCACCTCCCACAGCTGCTTTAGGATAAAATGCAAATATCTGTTTATTTTTATCAGTAATGGATTGAACCCGGAGTCTCAAACCAAATGAAAGACTAACCTTTCAATAACCTTTATTATCAGCTTAGAAATGCCGCTGACTAACAGGGTTTAACCCCCCAACCTCATGAGCACAGTTTCAGCATTCATCCTGTAACTTTATAAATGTGATCTTTATAAATGTGATCTTTATGTCATCGTTAAACAAAAACACCCTTTTGTGTTCCCTGAGTTTAATTATTTATGCATATATTTATAGATTCACCCCCTAATTTGTTTCTAAACGATATTCCTCATTATATTTGGCAGAATGTTCTTTGTCTGAGATGTCCTGTTCAACCACTAAAAATGTCTTTATTCCGTTTTTATTAGTATTTTTCAGAAATTCAAGCTCTTTTTTCAAGATCATTGTTGCAATAAAAATGTTTGCTTTAAAACAAAAACAAATGTGACAGACTTAATGTTTGTTGTTGTTATTGTGTGACAATGAAGGCAACACTTATTTTTCACTGTGCAATTAGAAGATTTTGTGTTGTTGAGGTACTGAGGGGACCTTTTGGAATTTCAAAAGTAATTTCAAAGGTAATTTTCGATAATGAAACAATCATTTTCCTAAATTTGAATATAAAATGTTTTTTGCTTAGCAAAATTTTTATTTTAGTTTTTGATATATATATATATATATATATATATATATATATATATATATATATATATATATATATATATATATATATATATATATCAGAGGTGGGGTTTGATTAAAAATATTATCCAATTCATTAGATGCTTTGTAATTAATTAATCATGATTAATTACTTGATTGCATTTTAATCAATCAAGAAATTTGTCCCCAAAGCTATTTTTTTATTCAAAAAAATTATTGAGTTGCAAAATCAAACAATAATCATTAATGTTGTGAACACAAATTTAATTTCATGCCACAAAGATGTTTTAACACCTAGATTAAAAGATTGTTTTCAAGTTCTTCTGAAGCCAATAATTAAAAGTTAGAGAAATGAAATCTAAGAACGTAAAATTAAAAAGCCTGACTTCTACAGCATGTTGGAGAGTGCGGAATCCCCTCCTTCCTCCCCTTTTCCTTTTTTTTTTTGTTTGCTTGAAGAGCACTTGACCTGAGGCGTTGTTGTTTTCAGCACCATAAAGACCAGAACACTCACAGCAGAGGTTAGTTCCTTTAAAGACACAACTCGAGCAAAGCATGAGATGAATCACAAAACAGAGAGGACAGAAAGTACATTCAGGCAGAGGAAATCACAGCATTTATTTATTTATTCATTTATTTTTCTTAGATATCTTCACCTGCAAACACAATGTCTGCACGATGCTTATAAAAATAAACAATATAACGGGTTTAAAATCAACATGAAAGTCTAATTCAAACATTAAATAAGCGATTTACAAAACAAAAAATGAAACCTTGTCTTCTTCAATATTTTGTTCATGATTCCCTTACAGTCATCAGAAAGGGCGCAGGTCTCTAGTTTCAGATGTCTGAAGTATATTTTATGTAAACTTATTTTTGTACTTTGATCAATCTACTTGGACATTTGGAATAAACCCTGATTCTGACCAAGAAAAGAGCATAAATAAATAAATAAATATACATTTTTATTAAAACATGAACAGTATTAGATACCAGATAAAAAAAATGTTTTTTTGTATTTTAAAATCCACTCACAGATGTAAAATTCCATGTCTTTTCTGCCATGTTTGCTCGGTGAGACTTAATGAAGCCATGGACGTTATTTCTGCTCGCAGCACAGCTCTGCCTCTGAGAGGTGTTTGTAGAACTAAGATGACGATGTGCGCCTCAGCCGCTTCTGTTGGGATGCCCTTGACCCTCGGTGGCTCGGTAGCAGCCCGAACCGGCAGCCTGTGGTGGTAGCGAGCAGCTCCGTGGAGTGATTGTTTGTAGATGTACAACAGGAGGGCTGGTGGTGCTAAAAATAAGCGTGCACGTTTGAGAAAAGCTGCCCTCTGGGGTAAAGCTTAAATATATTTTCACCAGGAACAGACTTACCTTTTCCCCTTTTAAGACCCATTTGTTTAAACTGTACTTTCTGTCTTCACATCAAACATTTAGGATATAAATAAATCAGTCAGCAGCAGAAGAGGAAAAACATGTTGCCTTAAGAGGAGAACCCTTTACAGTATTTCTGATGCTAATTTTTGTAAAATTTTGTGTAAATATTAATTTATAAAAACATTTCTCTTGCATGTTTTATTCTTTGACATAAAACAGCCGTTTTACACATCATTAATGCGCAAATTAGAGTTTTAGCTTCAGAAAACAGCAAAATCAGAGGTGTAGTTTAGTGGAGACTTAGTTTTTTTTTTCTCACGTTTTAAATTTTTGATGGAAACTCTCGTCAGCAGTTTTCAGATTCCTGCAGTTTCATCCAAGACAATTAAGGAGACCTCCCTGTTTTTGTAACAGGTGACAAAAAAGCCAAATCTGAGTCAAAGTTCATAAGGACAGAGGGGATCACGAGCGTAACTGTTGTTGTGCCACTTTGCCCGCTTATCCAGTCCAAAACTAGACCTCACATTGAGGGATTGGCGTGAGAGGATGCTAAAGCAGCTTTAAAACAAGCAAGATCCTTTTAAATGCTACCAACAGGTTTTAAAGCTCTAACCTCAGCTATCATCACCCCCTACAGCTGCCTGTCTGTCTGTCTGTCTGTCTGTCTGTGTGTGTGTATTTCTGCTGAGCATAAGACAGAACCAGGACATAGCATGTTCTGTTGAACTGTTCATGACCCCAGAGTGCATGCTGCAGTGCCCTCACGGGCGTGCCACGGGAGGCGGGGAGGGAGGGGGTTTAAAGAGTGATCGCAGCCTCTGACATGTGCAGCAGAGTGTTGTGTTATATTCACAAAAGTGTTTGTGTATTTTTTACAGGACGCAGCACCTTCAGGTTGTTACTTTTCTACACGACCGCAAAGCTCAGTGGATTAGCTGCTAAAAAAGATGGGTGAAGAAGAAGGTTAGCATTTTCGAAGGATCGATGTGGCTGTGTTGGTGCGATTGTGTGTGTGTGTGTGTGTCTGTGTGTTTGTGCAAATTTCACACCAGTGGAATTGTTTTAAGTGGATTTGTTTACGCTACAGCGATGATGATGGAATTATGTTTGTGTAATGTTGGCAAAGTGTGTGTGTGCAGATTGTTAGCCTGAATCGTGTGTGTGTTTGCGTGCGCATATGTGTGTGTGCAAGCATCATTCTGTGGCTAGCTGCCACAGTTTGTAGCTCCCAGGGAGATCCGTGACCGTGATCCTCAAGTTTAGGGTTCATCTTCAGTTCAGCTAAAGGTTCAACTGCCGGTCAGCAGGCCACAGATAGAGCAGCTTCATTCTCTCTCTCCAGTCTGATTCTCTAATACCTCCCTCCTCCACACACACACACACACACACACACACACACACACACACACACACACACACACACACACACACACACACACACACACACGCACACGCACACGCACACACACACACACACACACACACACACACACACACACACACACACACACACACACACTGTTTCACCCTCCCTTCCTTTAAATACAGCTCTCTATTTTATTCAGATTCTTCCCTTCAGCTGATCTTTTGCCCCTTGTTTGACCCGGGTTGCGGAACAATCAGCTGGCGAGCCGAGACTACAAAAACAAGATGCTGCTTTTTATGGATGCTGCTGTCCTATCTTAGAGCAAACAAGCTCTGATAAAACTGCATTGTTCATTACAGTTTGACAAACCTGGTTTAGTGTACTGTTAACTAAATAAAAGTGTTTATGCAGAGGTTTGCAGGTGTCGCTGCGCAAAGTGTTTGCTCTTGCCAGCACATGACACATTATCATAAAGTTCATTGTTAGCTTGAATTGACTCAGCATTAATCCCGTTCCTCTCGGGTCATTTATCCAAATCATTGAAATGAACCTGAAAGCTTTTGTTTTGGTTTTTTATGATTGGAATTTTGATGAGGATGTACAACCCTTTTTCTGCTTCACCACTGGGTGCCGTGAGCCTGACGACCAATCACGTCTTCAGAATCGAATCAGAAACCCCTTTGTCTCTTGTTACCGAAGCTGACCTGGAACAAAGTGCTGCTGAGAAGGGATGGGACTTGATTTGAGAGCTTTGTTTGAGGCCAGAAACACGTAAAGCAGCCGACCTGAGCTCGGTGACGAGTTTTGTACACGTTGGAGAGATTCTGAGGAAGCTTGAGCTTCTTGGTGTCCAGAAAAACCTTTATTCTGTAAGGTCTTCTGATGGACCTGTTTGCTCTTATCCTTTTAGTAAATATTGAATTATCATGTGAATGTTAACACAGCCCGACACCACGTCTGGCTTCTAACAAAGTGCTTGGTGTACAAAAACAGCCTTTATTATTCCCAAGCAGCTGCTTTCTGTCTGACCTTAACGTCTTTGGTCAAATCCTATTTTCTAAGATCAAAACACAGAATAAAGGTGAGGATTGTGCCCCACTTATAAAAAGGCCAAAAGGTGATGGACTGGATCTAGTTCAATCGCTTTAATTGACCAGATAAATGAATCAACTCCACTTGCATGCAAAGACATTTTCAGATTAATTGTTGATTTCCTGAATTTTAAAACACCATCTAGTTTTTTCTCTGGAGACAAAAATACCTCAGTATTTTATTTATTATTATTTTTTCTTTCTTTTCTTGCTTGTGAGAGAATTTTACCCCAAACTCAATTAAGGACAAATGGATTTCACACCTGTTGCAGCACAAGACACAGTTTGTTCTGGCTTCTCCAAATCGCCGCCGTGTCTCAGCGAGTCGTGCCGTAACCAATGGTGCATAGTTGCTCATATCTGCACTCACCTTTCACCTCACCTTCTCGCTCCCCTGCCTGTCTGCTCTGATGTGGTCCAGCTTGTTAAGCCAGTCCGTTGGCTTTAATCCAGCAGGGATAACGCCAGATCGAAAGGGTGAGAGCCAGGGTAAGAGTTTACCACATGATACAGTCAGGACGTGACAATGGGCAAAAACAAACCACTCACACATTATTGGCTTTGTTAAGATGAGACGCCTGTTCAAGTTGTGGGTGAAAATGTGTAAAAAAAATGGCCCACAAACACACTAATTTTATTACTTTCACATGATGCTGGACAAACTCAAATGTTTGAAAGAAAAATATGAATCATTGTTTTGTTTACTGCTGAAGGAGGGTGATGTTTTTGCCTGTTTCTGTGGTTTTGTTTTTCATTAACATAAAGTTTCCAACTACAGCTCTGATGAACTTCTGGATTCAAAATCTATGAGAGATGGCTGCAGCAGCTGATTGATCTCAGATCGACATTCCAAGGATTTGAGATTTTATGTTTTTATGTAATTCAACATGTAAGAAATAAAACTGGCCCTTTCTACCAGTAGATTCCCCACCAGGGGGCAGTAAACATGTTCAATTCAATTCAATTCAATTCAAGTTTATTTATATGGCGCCAAATCACGACAAGAGCCGTCTCAAGGCACTTCACATAATAAAGTATTCCAATACAGGTCGATTCATTAAGCCAATCAGAAAAAAGTTTCCTATGTAAGGAACCCAGCAAATTGCATCAAGTCACTGACTAGTGTCAGTGACTTTACAGCAATCCTCATACTAAGCAAGCATATAGCGACAGTGGAGAGGAAAACTCCCTTTTAACAGGAAGAAACCTCCAGAGGATCCTGGCTCAGTATAAGCAGCCATCCATCACGACTCACATGTATAGGAGAGTATATGGCAGGTTTGTGATAAAGGTACTAATCCTGATGCTCCATCTAGATTAATGAAAGGCGTGGAAGACTGAAAAATATTATTTGAATGAATATTTATGACTATGATCGGTCACTCGTGAAAATTGTCTCCTACACCTACAACTCCTACAACTCCTGCATTAGCTTCTGACAGAATATAGATGGTGAAACTCTGGGATTTGAAAGCCTGACAGATCTTTGTTATGTTTATTTTCTTTTTCCATTGGATCGACACAGATCTACATCACATCAGGTGCTTTTATAGGACACACCATGCCGGCATATCATCATAATATTACCGCAATGGTATGTCTGAAAAAATGTGCCATGCCGGCATGGCGCTGCGCGAATATTGCGGCATTCGTTCCGCCTCGCTTGGAAGTAATATTGCCAAATCAGCCCCTCGCCTCTGATGGCTAAACACGCGTCAGCCCCGCTAATCCCTTTGGAGTGACTTTGCACACATATTTTGGAATCCTGTTGACAAAATTTCAATAATGACTTAATAATAATATTAAAGAACCAGCAAACAGCCAAGTTTGTCTGTGTTCGCGCAGCTTCCTGTAAGATGGAAGCGAGGTTGTACCTGCATGGAGGCTGCGTTGGGACGTTCTTATCAGACCTCCAGCTCTGCTGCCTCCGCTCTTTGCCTCCCACTGTGAAATCGAATTGCTGAGTCTCACTTTGCATGAGAAATCGAAGTGCCGTCCTGTTCTTTATGGCCACTGCACACGACCTTTGTCAGCCCAGCGAATTAACCTAGAGGCGTATCAGCTGCGCTAGCCCTTTTCTCCTACAGCCTGTCCTATTAACTGAGTGAGCAGCACAGTGAGGGTCACACTTAAGTAACCTTATCTTGTAATTGGGTTCAAGGTTAAGTGACCCAGGAGCACGGAGGTCCGGGGGTTAAGGTCACAGTGTCAGGCAGACAGGGGGTGCTTTTAATCACTGATGAAGCTCTGAATCAAGGCCTGGGATTCCCCCCACATCCCCATCACCTCCAGTCTCACCCACATTCGCCCAGGTCCCACACCAAGCTGTCGACTCAAAAAGGATGGCGCTCATGGGGTTGGCTGGAGTGGTTGCCAAGCAACACATACTCAAGCCAAGGTCTCGCAAGCTTTTAACCTTAGCGCAAATCGATATGAACAGCAATTGGCTTAATATTCATCGAGCAGATGGGAAAATTAAGCACAAGCCAGCCTGCGGGAGTTAGGAGAACCTGAAAGACACGCTGCTGGTCTTACAGTCACAGCATCACTCAGCCGGCTCTAACTGGATGTTCACACAGCAAGGAAGAAGCTCTGACCAGTGGGGAAAGGATGACAGGGAAAGTGGCAGTGACAACTCAAGACACATCCTGTTGGACCAAGGCTCTTTGTGCTCCTCCTGGAGGATCTGCCTCCTCATCATCGTGCACGTCTTTGTCACTTGTCTTTTTCTTTTCCTTCACTTTATTGAATTCTTTCCTTTTTTTCCCACTTTCAGGATAATCCAGGTTTTATCTTGGGATTTTTGCACGATCATTTTATCAGGAACTGATTATTTTTGATTATGCATCATACGACTGAATCCGCTGCTTAAACAAAAGAAACACTTAATCAACCTTTAGAAAGTAACAGCAGCCTTTTTCCTTCTTCACAGCCATCTCTCCTTCTCTGCCTGTCTTTTAAACAGGGAGATGGATGACCACTGGTGGAGGGGGTTCACGCAGCGTGACCCACGAACCTATCCATTGCCAAGGGCGAGGAAATAGCCCAGATTAAAGAGCTTGTAAATAATGGCCCATAAACATCTGCCTGTTTGTCCGGCCAATCCATCTCCGTCTCCCATCTGGTCCTCCACTCCTCTCGCACTCTCCCGCTTTTGATTTTCCTCGCTGCGTACGGTCCACAGGGCAAATGCATCATCAGACCAAAGTCAGTCATATTCCAGTACAAACAAACACTGAGACTGACCCCCGGGTCGGATACAGTTCAAATCCCTACCAGTCACTGCACCCATGACTCAGCCCAAAGACAACAATGGAGAGCATTAACTTTATTTTCCTTCCCTTCCTTTCCTTCCATTTATTAGATTGTCTGTGCACACTGTTCTGAGACCATTGCACAAGGTAAATGTGAGTGCATGCAAGTAGTTGTGCACAACTAATTATTTCTGAATGATTAAAGTAGTTTTTCGTTCCACCCTCCAGTTCCGACCTGCTCTCTCTCCCTCTCTCTCTCTTATGCAGTGCCTCATTAGAATCAGCCTGACTGTGATTAGACATTGTTAATGTTGCGCACACAACATCTGCTGCGAGCTTGGACCAATTTCTCACACCTCCCAGCACAGCGATGTTGACTGGCTGATACTGTGTGAATCAAAGGCTGGCACCAGAAACAGCCACCTCAGATGTGGCCTGACTGCAGGTGGCAAATTAGCCCGAACAAAGAGCCGATTGCAGGCAGAATGAGGCGTAGCTGCTGCCAAAAACCGCAACTCACAGAAAGTACTTTGGCTTTCATGTTGCCTCCAAAGTTCTAACAGCTTCTCTGCTGTTTAAAGCGTCGGTGCAGTTGCTTCAGGTGCACTTGAGACTCCAAGTTTCCAACAAAACAGATAAACTAAAACCAATAATAAATGTTTTTGTGTATGCATGTGTAAGAAAGTTTTTAAATTTAGAGAGCTCCACTGAGAGCTCAACTACCAAAACTAAAAGTCCTTCGGGGTTTGTTATGACCTTCTGTCATTGCAGCAACTTTAAATGATTTGATGCATATTGTTTTAAGAAATGCCGGTCTTTGCAGCATGCTTCAATTTCTCATAAACCAGTTTGCATCATCAAGTTCACTGAGAATCCACCTATTACTTATTACCCCGTTTCCTACATGATGCTCACACTCGGATTAGAAGAGCCAGTGACATCAGCAGGTTACATGTTGAAATTAACATTCATGGACAGGGAAGGCTGATGTTTGTCACGTTGAACGAGGTGGAGACGGCGGACCATGTGTGGATGAGCTGACCAGGGGGTAAAAATGCAGGCTTCGGATAAAGTAAAAATGGTTTTAATGGCAGGATGGGATGAACAGGACAAAACAACGATGACTACTAACAACAATGATCTGACCGAGGACAGGAGCAAAACAGGTGGTATAAATACAGAAGGCTAATTAGGGAAACATGGGCAGGTTAACGAGGGACAGGTGAGAACAACACGGACTAATCAGGGCAGGAGAGAAACACAGTAAGGAGGGCAGGGGCAGAACGTGACAGTACCCCCCCCCCCAAGGGCGGATACCAGACGCCCACAAGGCTATACAAGAGACCGGGAACACTCGACTAGACTGGGGACAGGACTGGAAACACTCGACTAGACTGGGGACAGGACTGGAAACACTCGACTAGACTGGGAACAGGACTGGAAACACTCGACTAGACTGGGGACAAGACCGGAAACACTCGACTAGACTGGGGACAGGACTGGAAACACTCGACTAGACTGGGGACAGGACTGGAAACACTCGACTAGACTGGGGACAGGACTGGAAACACTCGACTAGACTCGGGACAGGACTGGAAACACGTGACTATACTTGGACTGGAACGTGGAGACGAGACTTGGACTGGAACGTGGAGACGAGACTTGGACTGGAACGTGGAGATGAGACTTGGACTGGAACGTGGAGATGAGACTTGGACTGGAGCGTGGAGACTTGGACTGGAGCGTGGAGACTTGACTTGGACTGGAACGTGGAGACGAGACTTGGACTGGAACGTGGAGACTTGACTTGGACTGGAACGTGGAGACTTGACTTGGACTGGAACGTGGAGACTTGACTTGGACTGGAACGTGGAGACTTGACTTGGACTGGAACGTGGAGACTTGACTTGACTTGACAGGAACGAGAAGACTTGACTTGACTTGACAGGAACGAGAAGACTTGACTTGAAAGGAACGGGAAGACTTGACTTCACTTGACAGGAACGGGAAGACTTGACTTCACTTGACAGGAACGGGAAGACTTGACAGGAACGGGAAGACTTGACTTGACTGGAACGGGAAGACTTGACTTGACTTGACTGGAACGGGAAGACTTGACTTGACTTGACTGGAACGGGAAGACTTGACTTGACTTGGCTGGAACGGGAAGAGTTGACTTGACTTGGCTGGAACGGGAAGACTTGACTTGACTTGGCTGGAACGTGAAGACTTGACTTGACAGGAACGGGAAGACTTGACTTGACAGGAACGGGAGACTTGACTTGACAGGGAAGGGAAGACTTGACTTGACAGGGACGGGAAGACTTGACAGGAACGGGAAGACTTGACTTGACTTGACTGGAATGGGAAGACTTGACTTGACTTGGCTGGAACGGTAAGACTTGACTTGACTTGGCTGGAACGTGAAGACTTGACAGGAAAGGGAAGACTTGACTTGACAGGAACGGGAAGACTTGACTTGGCAGGAACGGGAGACTTGACTTGACAGGAACGGGAAGACTTGACTTGACAGGGACGGGAAGACTTGACTTGACAGGAACGGGAAGACTTGACAGGAACAGGAAGACTTGACTTGACTTGACTGGAACGGGAAGACTTGACTTGACTTGGCTGGAACGGGAAGACTTGACTTGACTTGGCTGGAACGTGAAGACTTGACAGGAACGGGAAGACTTGACTTGACAGGAACGGGAAGACTTGACTTGACAGGAACGGGAAGACTGCAAGAGCAGGCGTGGGACCCAGGCAGAGAACTGCAGGAGCAGGCGTGGGACCCAGGCAGAGAACTGCAGGAGCAGGCGTGGGACCCAGGCAGAGAACTGCAGGAGCAGGCGTGGGACCCAGGCAGAGAACTGCAGGAGCAGGCGTGGGACCCAGGCAGAGAACTGCAGGAGCAGGCGTGGGACCCAGCAGAGGCTGCAGCAGCATGAGACCTGCAGGCATAAGCCCCACAGCGTGGACCAGGCAGTCGACAATCTGTAGAAGCGACGCAAGGAAACCAGGATCGGCGGCAGGCACTCGACAGCCGGTCAGAGCAAGTGCACAGCACGATTAGCTGGATCTCAGGCAGAGGCTTGGGTGCAGGGAAGCAGGAGAAGAGCGGGGAGACCAGCCCTACCACCCCGGAGAACGATGGCGTGCGTAGGGGGTGTAACTCCCTTAGAGCTCCAGGATCCGCGGCTTCCATGACAAAAAACGGGACGGGGGCAGAAAGCAGGAGAGGAGAAGGGTTTGACCAACACAGGAAACGAACTGGATGCGCCGAAACCCACCCAGAGGCTTGACCACCCCGGAGAACAGGTAGGATGTGCCAACACCCTGGGCCAGAATCTCCTTCCGCTAAAGGAGAAAAAAGTAAATAATAAATCCTCCAGCAAACAGGTGTTGGCTCACCACAGGTCCACGTCTGGTCAGATCATTCTGTTACGTTGAACGAGGTGGAGACGGCGGACCATGTGTGGATGAGCTGACCAGGAGGTAAAAATGCAGGCTTCGGATAAAGTAAAAATGGATTTAATGGCAGGATGGGATGAACAGGACACAACAACGATGACTACTAACAACAATGATCTGACCGAGGACAGGAGCAAAACAGGTGGTATAAATACAGAAGGCCAATTAGGGAAACATGGGCAGGTTAACGAGGGACAGGTGAGAACAATACGGACTAATCAGGGCAGGAGAGAAACACAGTCAGGAGGGCAGGGGCAGAACGTGACAATGTTTGCCTAGAGTCCAGAAAACAGCAAAGCACATCTCGGCTAATAGAAGCTAATCGTTAGCATTAGCAACTCCACAGCATGGCTGAGCTCTTCCAACGTTGCAAATCAAACTGAGTCAGTGGTAGAGTTGTGTTGCTGTTAGCCAATCAGAGATGAGATGCCCAGTTGTCAGAAGATACGACTCAATTTGCTTTAGTCTTCTGCTCTGGCTGACTTCTATTTCCTGAAACAGGAGCGTCAGAGCTTTTCTCCAAAGAGGTTGACTCACAAAGACATACATTTTTACTAGAGACCATTGCAAATGTGTTGAAACAAAACAAGTGAACTTGGTCTTTAAATCCCAGCTTTAAGCAGCAACTCCAGATCAAAAATCTTGTGGCTGGTAAATTGTTCGGGCTCACAATAATGCAGACAAAGGCGGCAGTGAACGTCGAAACATGTCAGAAAAGGTAACAACAAACCCTCATCACTCTGTGTTTAATGAAAAACAAATAAAAAATGAAACTGGATAACAAACACAGGAGGAACACAACAAAGAAGTAGAGGATGGCGTTGCCCTCTACTGCCGCCACCATCTTTGTGGATGACCATGTCCCATATGGGATCCGGTGTATACACTCCTTCTATGCTGTGGTGGTCCACATCTTCTGATCTCGATAGTTTCTTTAATCGATCATTTGAATATTTGTTTTTGCTAGTTTGTGTATTATTAGGAACACAAGAACAATGGATTCAAACCAACACAGAAAGAACGTAAATGATTACGTTTCTGTTGATGAAAACTACTTTCTCTGTGTTTGCTCTCGACTCCTCTAGGGTTTGCATCATGTGTAAAAACTAGGTCTTGTAAAAATACCTGGACACGACAAATGATGTTGTGGAAAGAAATGAGTTTATTCACCAGGTCCATCAAGTCTGGACCACAGCTGAACCAAATAAAATGTCAAACACAGCTTTGACCTGAAATACAAGGTCTGTAAATGTTGTCTTTATGTGCAAACTTGTTCCTCCTGCAGGTGTTCTGCTTACCTTGGCAGAGCATCGGTGGCGTGGATGCAGCTGTTATCTGCAGTGCATGCAACATTCAAAATTAGCAAAATGCAAGCTCGGAGAATCACCAAATAATGTATTGATCCCATTTGACTTCTTAATCTTAGAAGGAGAAGTTGTCTTTTGGAAGCTCAGCAGATAACTCTTTATTAGAAAAACACACCTGATTGCTCACTAACAAACACCTGTCACCATTCTGGAAGTCTGCTTTAAGCTTCCAAAGTTCCATAAACACTTGGTTTCAAAAGGACTCTGTCCTTCCTCTCTGTGACACCTCACTTTCCCCCACAAGACTCACACGTTGGAATGAGAGATTTTCCAGGCAGGTGAGCTGCAACTAAAGCTTCATGATCTCACATCTCTGAGAGGGACTCTGGCCTTCACTTCCCAAATGAGCCCTCTAACCTCCCACTGTCAGAATGACTGATAAACCACCTCGGCGCTGGAGCTCACTCAAGGTAAGCTGTCCAATCACGCCATCTTCCTTCCATGCAGCTCAAACCTGCGGCTCCAGATTGTTTTATCTTTTTTAATGTAATCTAATTTTTCACTCTGACACACTTTTGCCCCAAAATCTCCTCTGTTCTGTTGGAAAGCTCTGCTCTAATTTATGAGCTGCCGTTTTTGACCTACTGAGTGACCCCACACCTTAAATGCATTCCAATGAAGCCAACATATTTATCTGGCAGATAAATCATTGCCTACCAAATGCAGCTTGGTGCAAGGTCACAGTTGGGCAAGAGGATAAAAATGAAGTTATTGAGAAGGTGGGTCGGGCTGAGGACTAGCCTTAATGCCACATGAGCCGGTGCTTTATACGTAGCTCCGCTACAGTCAGACCAACATGGTTTTAACTAAATGAAGCTCATTCAAGCAGGAACCATTGTT